>NW_015113933.1:0-24145 GCF_001443285.1 Poecilia latipinna | reverse complement strand
ATCTGTTGCATATGCTTTCACAACATGGTGACAGTTTGAACAAATACTGATACAAAAACTGATTATTGTAAAAATTACTGCAGCTTTAAATTGAGCACTAAAACATAATTAAGCATATTTTTTTTACCCCTCAGCTTTGGAGCAGCCTTCCTGAAGATCTGTTGGAAGCTGAGAGTTTGGATGTTTTTATTGTAAAAGCAATGCTTTATGGTTTAACTTTTACATGTGATAGTTTTTTGCAATATTAGAAAGAATTCCATGATCCAATCATATTTGAATGTTTTATTTCCATTTAAGCTTTTAAGAGTTTGGCAAGTTCTATAATCTTATTGACAATATTCTTATTTTGGATTTTATAATTATCTTGAATTGAGCATTTCTATACATTTTGTTTATTTAATGCATTTATTTTTGTAAATTTATCTTCAGAGTTTCGACAATTGTATTTCCTTAATTCATTGTCTCCTTTCTCTTTCGTTTCATTCTCTACATGTGAAAAACTATGGCACGGTAAGAGGTCAGTTTGAAAGATCACATCAACATCAAACAGAGAAACCATTCCTCTCTGTTGGCACGCTACCAAAACTGTGAATCATTTCGCTTGGTTTGTTTCGTTTCACTATCAGCCTTGATAGTGAAACAAAAGTGATAGTGATACTTTGAAAAAACCCCACCCAAAAAATTCAAAGGAAGTGGTGAATATATAACGTATATTTCTTTTCAAAAACGAAACCATAAAACTTCAAAGGAAAACAGTGAGAAAAACCTGCCTAGGCGGTTTTTCATCTAACATGAATTAATAGCTGGCACTGTTTCATAACATAACAACTTGTATGGAAGGATAAAACAAATCCTAACATGGTTACTGCCTGACATTCTTATTTCTGTTGTACATTTGACATTCACAGACCAGAGTAACATCATGTTTCCTATACTGGCTCTCCTCTCGGTCATATTGTGAGTTTGAGCAAAGAGATTTACTGTTGTAAGGCTCGTCTCTGCCTGTATCAGTTTCACCCGGTGTGGAGGAAATGGTAAACGACCCACTGTTAACTTTACTCATAAATCTCAGATATGAGTCAATGTCCCTGTATCCAGTCCAGCTGAGGACATAATGCAACACTGTTCTGCACACACTGAATGTGTTGAAACAGGCAGCATTATGCCCAGCTTCATCTATAAATCTAGAAGCTTAAGGTTAGCATGTTTGAGGCCAGGGATGAACTGACCGTCTGGTGTAATGGGCAACGCTTGGTTGACTGATGCCCAACCAGAGACTCTCAGAACTTAACCAATTTTTATGGACGTCGATGGGCCTTTGATTGATTTCCTTGAAGGACATTGAGCTACTCCATTCCATCAGTCCTTCTTTGCTCGCACCTCCCCTTCAGTCTGAGTTTATAAATTTAGCAATTTCAGCTGAAGGGAGTCGGAGAGAAGAGAGTGGACACGTGATGGGTCTTGCCCTTAAGAGTTGCAAGAACAAAGGCAAACACCACTAGACATGACCCAGGGACACGTCTGTCTCATTGACCTCTTCCTTAATCTTCCACAGATTGAGGAAGAGGTCAGATTAGCTGACCTCTTCCTCAATCTGTGGAAGACTGCAGTTTGTGAGTGAGTGAGTGAGTGAGTGAGTGAGGATAGCCTACACATAAACTAGCATGCAGTGAGTAGCACACTGAGATAACAGAGGAATACAGGAATGGTGACGGTGCATGGAGTTAACACTAAACATGTTTTGGGATGTGTGATGATACTGATAATAATTAGTGAATTGAATCTGTAAAAAAGGTAACGAAAAAGACAGAAGAGTCAGAAAACAGTCATAATTCATGCAATTAAAGTTAAAAATGTTAAAACATGATTGGAGACATATCTTTACTAAATACTATCAGGGGAAGTTGTAGTCAACTTGTTGAAATGCTCAAAATAGGAAATAATTACAAGATTTAAACATCAATAAAACCTGAAACAAACAAACTTGAAACATGCATAATGATATTTGATTATAAAGTTATCAGGGATCTGTTATTTATGACTTTATATTTGTGTTTTTTTATGATGTAAAGCACTTTGAGCTGCCTTGTTGCTGAAATGTGCTGTATTACGCTCTCACTTTCCCTCTCAGTAGAGAAAGTGAGAGTGTTGGTTTTATATCCTTTCAAATAATGTAGGTTTTACAGCTTACAATGTCACAGTGTTTCTCAATTATTTTCTGTTTCTGTCCTTTACGAATGTGTACAAATGTTTCTCTATATTCTTATGATGCTGAAAAAACGCAATGTCACAATTCAGGTGTTTCCATTGAATAAGAAAATAAATCAAAATCACATGTGAAATAGCAGGCTCAAACAATAAGTCATTAAAAATCATGGCAGCGACCAATGGAAACGACTACGTGAGATTATATTCAGTCAATGCTCATCATGTATCAGCCAGGAGGAGACGTAGGAACGACAAAACCCTTTATTTGGGAGTGGCTCCGTAGGCGAAAAAGTACAAACGTTTTTCAACTTGGAATTTTTAACCTTCGCCAGCTTTCATATTATGTTTGAAAGCGACAGAATTACAGCACTCTTAATGTAAAGTTATGATATAAATATGATTTTGTTTCAACAGAAATACCCATGGTTTAGAAATTTTTGCATGACTCTGAGAAATTTGAATGACTCTCAGACACTCCAGAGTTTTTGGAGCATTCTGGTTTCCCAACAGTATTATATCCTGATGCATGTGTATTGATTACATACCTGCATCAGGAAATGAAACGTTATTATCAATTTGAAACACAAATCCACCACAGAAATGTTATGTTTCTGCTCAACACCTACAAAATTGCCATCTCATATAATTTGAGCGACAGTATTACGAAAAATGCCAGGTGGGTTAGGGTTAGGGTAGGTTCGTGATGTGAGAAATCAAAGGCAAGCCAGCAAGTTAGAATCAACCAAACTTTAATAAAATGCAAAGATATCTTCGGAGATCCAAACAGAAAAAATGCGTAGAAGAGCTCAGTCAGATCTGGAATACATTCTGATTACCTGCATTTATATAGATTTAAGCCACACTTAAACTGCACAACAATATTACGGCACCACCTGCTCGCAAAGCTAATGATTTTGGTTACTTTCAACAATTTCAGTTATGAATCCTAATTCTTGGTTCGGTCAACTTGACCAGGACAGGAATGTGAGCACATAATATCCCACAAAAAGCAGAGCTGTGCTGTGATATTATTGTAGCAGATCATAATCAGTTAGTTAATATAAGCTTCAATACCTGCATGCATTGGTTGCTTTATCACCAGACCATTATTTTCTCTTCGCACAATCAGTGACTCATGATGCATGCAGCATTTTAATAAAAATAAAGTTAAAAAGACAAAATTAAATATTGTAGGTCCAAATAGGCTCTTAGAGAGTTGTCTTATTAAAAACAAAATGTGCTCAATCTGTTAACTTTTTTTTATTAAATGTTCTCAGTTTTTCTGAACTGAAAATATTTTAATTCAACAAGAACAACTGTACCTAGTGAAAGGATATGAACATCTGCTTTTGAGTGAAAAATTGCTGGATATTTGTGGCCTTACTATGAAATTAACTATAGAGCATAATAAAAAGGCTAATAAAGATAAATACCGTTTAACCTAACATTGAACACAAAAAAGAAATACATTTGTTTTTGAATATCTCATGCTAAAAAAAATACATATTCATTAGCATAGCTACACTTTGAGCCATCTTCTGATAAACTTCTCAATCTCTTGAGCTTTGTGGCATGATGATGATGATCTTGGACTTTTTCAATTAGAAAAAATCTTCATCTTTGCAGTGCAGTCAGAAAATCAGGACCCACGTGTAACAGAATACTTGTAACATTGAATAAGTGCAGCTGTGAAAAGAAAGGCATTTATATAACTTTATTATAAATACTTGCATCCTTGAATCCTGAAAAAGCGTTAATAGTAATATCTGGAAACTTTACCTAATTTACAGCATCCTTTGTGTTTCTCTTCAGTTCATCATATAGTTTCTCCACTATTCCAAGCTCAGTTGAAACATCTAAGTATTTTTAAATAGACATTTATTATCTTAGAAACCCACATATATACAGATTGCTAAAAAATAGATACAGGTTGGCTGATTCACCTGGAATGGAGTGGTCGTCAGTCCTGAATGAGAGCTCCAAACATTCCTCCATGGTACTTTTCACCGATTCCAGGATATCGTCCTTAAATCAGCAAGATTGTTTAGCAAAGTAATTGTTACAATTTGAGTCCATGGCTAAAATTGGCATGAAATCCCTCTTTAAATAATATTTTAAACAAACCTCCAAGCTCTTGAGTTCAGTCAACATAACATCTTTAGCCTTGTCAAACATGGTGTCCTTTGATTTTTTGACATGGGTTTCAATTGTTTCCCTTATGTTTTTCAGTGTGTCAGCTTTTGAAAAACCAGCAGCCTCTGTAGCCACAAGCCCCCCACCACACCAAAGAAAAAAATAGCAATAGCAAAAAACTAGGTTAAATATTTGTGCAATTATAAACATGGGGCATTTTAATGAAAGGTTTTACATCATATTAATGTCCGTACTCTTGTAGCATGGTTTCATGCTTTCCTCAATTGTTTTTGTTAAACTGTTGTACACTGTTTTCTTGCGATCTCGAATCACTTTGTTCAACTCTGACTGAATCTTTTCTTCCTAAGAAAATCAGAAAAAAATATATTTTTATTACACAGGAGTATTTTACATAGTTTTAATTACTCAATTTCTTTTGGTTATCATTAAATTTCTCAAAAGCAAACATTTTTGATTAAGTTTTACAGATATTCATCTAAGCAAATTTAATATTTAAATAATCTAAATATTGAGCATTCAGCTTTAGCTTACCTCTGTCTTCAGAAAGTTCAGCAGCAGGTCCACACCACTGTATTTACTTTTTAGCTTTTCAGTGTCAAGTGAAAACTTGTTGATCACACCATTGAATGGGCCATTTTTTCCTTTAGTTCTGAAACATTTGACAGATTGTAATAATTTATGTGTATTGAACTAAATAATCTACATTTGAAGGAACTACTTTTATGGTAGCATCTCAATGCACATATGTTCTTACGGGAAGGTCTTTCTGAATTCCTCATCAATGCTATTAGCCAAGGGTGACGTAAGCTTCATGTTTAAATTAATTTCCTGCTTCTTTCTGGGTTTGTAGATCCCACCATTTTGGACGACACATTGCAATGTCCGCCAGAAGGAACGGCCGGACCGCTGACAAAAAAACAAAACAAAACAAAAAAAAACAAAAAACAAACTAAGTATTTCAATCACAAATTGCGGAAAATAAATAGCTTTTTATGTTTACTGTCACAATCCGTACTCGAGGATGCAGGACAGTCCTCAAAGTATTTTCACAGCAACTTTTGCTTTTTTCAACACCTTCATTCAAACATTTTTCAAAATCTGAGTACGTCTCATCCAGTGATTTTTTGATTAGTTCAAGCTGAGAGTTTTTGTTTTTCTCAAGTTCATCATAGACATCTTCAGTTTTGCCAACCTAAAGCAAGGAAACAAAAAACAATAGTTATTCCAGTTAAAAACATTAAGGTTATCATTTTAATAAATGTTGGTTCTCATGAACATCCTCAGACTCTCCCATGGTGACTGGTGTTCAAAAAACTCTGCTTTTGAGAATGGATGGACAGCCTTTCTTGAGGACAAAGTTCCCCCTCAAGTGTCAAGTTTCACACTTCCATGATGCAATAGTGTTTAAGTTTAAAAATATCACATGTTCATTGTCTGTGTCCAAAGGGTCAGCAATCATCCAGTTTGAGGAAGTTTGGCAGTTTAGCGCTTTCATTTTTTAAATATGCAATTTCTCCTGAAATCTTACTTTCAGAAAATATTAGTGCCATAATGAGGAGTTTTCTTCTGCAGCCTTACCGTTCCTCTTAAACTGGTCCCTTGAATTAAAGAAAGAATCCCATAAGCTCCAGAAACATAGTTTAATGTCTCTGAGTGACAGTCATTCAGATCTTGCAAAACTTTCTGAAGCTTGGGTATTTCTGTAGAAACAAAATCATATTTATATCATGACTTTACATTAAGATTGCTGTAATTCTGTAGTTTTCAAACATAATGTGAAAGCTGGCAATGGTCATTGATATACTTCATTTATGCACACAAGAAAACAAATTCCAAGTTGAAAAAGTCTATTTGATGCCAAAAGTTCAAAGGTTTCACTCCAGCACCAAAATGACTCCTTCACACCTAAAAACTTGTCAGTGAATTAAGATTCTTTCATTAGTTTATAACTTGTTAAATTTGTCATACCTTGTGCGCAACCTCTATTAATGAGAATGGTGCTACATGTGTTTCAGCGCATGCATTTGGATTTAATTGGTATATCGACAGCAGATTTTCAAGAGGATGGAACATACCAGAGTGTTCTTTCAGTTCTCCTACCAGAAACTCCTTAGAGCTCACTGTGAACACTTCAAAATTATCTTCACTGAAGTGTTTCTGTAGAAAATTGATTGATTATTAAGTTTTGTTCTAGATATGGACAATGTTTTATTTTCTATAAACTTGGCTCACCTTCACATTGTGTAGCTTTTTGAATTCCTCTTTGACTGCTTCCTTGGTCTTCATGTTTCTGTCAAGTATGAGGTTCAGACGGTCCTCTGCTGTGCTGAAAGATAAAATATTATTGTATGGAAATGGACATGTACATGGACATTTAAGTTTGGGAACTTCAATACAGAGACACATGGGACAAACAACTATGTGTGCACACTAACACTGTAAGAGCAGTTTGGAGAAACTAATTTCAGCTAACAGTCATGTTTTGGGGTGGTGGGAGGATGCCAGAGTTCCCAGAGAGAACCCACACACACACAGGCAAACTCCATACAAAAAGTACCCCAGGTCAAACTCTGGACCTTCTTGCTACAAGGCAAAAGCGCAAATATGAAACTTTATTGTGGTCAATTTTAGCAACTTTCTTTCTTCACTTACTGTTGTTGAAAATCTTCAAAAACGTCAGACTTGGTGCAGATAAAGTGAATGTTCTGGCACTCGCCACCGTTTCCCATGAGACTAGCAGTACTTTTCAGAATCTGCCAGCTTTCTATTTCCGATGCTGATCGGGTGATGAAAGCCACAATCCAAACGGTGGAACATTTTCCAACAATCTGAAATTTCACATATTGTTTAATTGCAAGTAGTTTTTAAGTAAAGTGCTAACATGTTACAAGTTTCACTCATCACAATTTTCTACAAAAATTTACCTCCTTCCACATTTGATCTCTGCTCTTGTTACGGTCTCCATTTCCAGGAAGGTCCACCAGAGTAACATGCTGAAGAAGAGGAATGTTTGGCACTTTGACAGTCACACACTTCACCAGAGGCCAATACAACCTCTTAAGCTTTTTGCCTTCTCCTTGGTTTGGATCATTTTTTGTGTACTTGGCAATTCCTTCAGAGAGCATTTCAGCCTGAAACAAAAAACATGATGGTTATGATTTCTTTGCAAAAGAAAACAAACTGAACAAACCATATTTGTTCAGTTTGGTTTCTTGTGTGTAACACACTGCATACTCAAATAAGGATAAATAATTTGACTGAGAATCACCAAATGTCTTGTGGGAATTTGGTTGTGCAATCAACATGTGTTTAGTGGATCTGGAGAAGGATAACAATCCCTGGAGAATTTTGTGGAGGATCTTATGTGGGTAGGTGTAAAATTTTATGTGCTCAAAGCAAGAACCCTGCTTGCCACCTTGGCATGGTGTCAAAAATGTCCCCCAATGTATGTTGGACTACACCAGGACTGCCACTTGTCTTCATTAGAGATTTTCTTGGACAAGATCTGAAGGCATAATCATAAAGTGGTTATTAAGGTTCCCAGAACCTTAATTTATCTGTTTTGTTTGTTGAAGATTTTGTGGTTGTGTTGGCAGCTTCAGCTTTGTCTCCCTTAATGTAATGGAGAAAGAAGCCAAAAAGCAAAGCTCTTGCTTTATGTATGTTCCGACTATCTCATGGTAACTTGCAGTGTCGTCACTCTGTCCATATGCATGATGCACTGTGCATAGGACTCCAAGTGCCTGGGGGCTCCATAAGTTTAATTTGTGAAAAATTATCATAGAAATAAAAAATAATATATTAGGCTATATGGGAAATAAAAAGAGACTATTATTTTTATTTAATATATTATATTTGATAGTACTAAGATCTATTATATATTCATATGAAACACAGCGTTACAAGCAGAATATATCTCCCTTACTGAGTGAAAGGTCAAGGTTTTTGTTTTGGATTGAAGAAACTCTGGGATCTCTCTGAAGTTTTTGGGATCCATAAATTCATCTGGTTTTGTTTGTTTCCTGTCCTTCCCATAAAGTGCTGACAACTTGTTTTCATAATCATCATCTTCATTATCATCACTATCATCTTGACAACCATCTTCATCATCGTTTTCTTGATCCATATGATCACAAAGATATTGACACATTGACCACACCTCATCTTGCCATTCCTACAAAAGCAGAAACAATATTTGTTCAGTTCAGTTTGGCTTTTGTTTAACCAAAGATGTTTGAGTATGCAATGTTTGAGTATGCAAATGTGTCGTCCAAAACGGTGGGATCTACAAACCCAAAAACAAGCAGGAAATTAATTTAAACATGAAGCTTACGTCACCCTTTGCTAATAGCATTGATGAGGAATTCAGAAAGACCTTCCCGTAAGAACTTATGTACATTGAGATGCCACCAGAAAAGTAGTTCCTTCAAATGTCTAGATTATTTAGTTCAATAGACTTAAATTATTACACACACTGCATACTCAAATAAGGATAAATCCTTTTTTTTATAGTCCTGTTTACCTCTTTAGTGATAAACTCAATCTCTGCCTCATATTTGTCTTCCATGTTTGCTTCGACTTTAATCATGACTGAGGTACAAGCGTTGAGATCTCCAATGGGCAGAAGGTTTGCTTGACCAATAACAGCATTAATCAAAGAACTCTTTCCAGCTCCAGTTTTACCAAAGACACCAACCATCTCCCTCTTGTCTATGCTCAGTTTAGTGATTTCATTCCTGTTGAGAGCAAAAATAAATTGTAGATGCCAGTATGATATAGAACAATAATAAATCTAAAGATGACATATTAGTAAAAGTTAATACATTATGTATGTGACATTAAATAAATTCTGAATACATGTTAATATACACTGCTCAAAAAAATAAAGGGAACATTCAAATAACACATCCTAGATCTGAATGAATGAAATATTCTCATTGAATACTTTTTTCTGTTCAAAGTTGAATGTGCTGACAACAAAATCACACAAAAATCATCAATGGAAATCAAATTTATTAACCAATGGAGGCCTGGATTTGGAGCCACACACAAAATTAAAGTGAAATGTTCCCTTTATTTTTTTGAGCAGTATATTTAGCTTCCTTCATTGGTTGTGTGATTCAGTGACTGGAAGTATATCTTCTAAATGTATCCACATTATGTATAGATATTAATCTGTACTGACTTCCATGTCTATTTAGATTCTCATTTGCAATAAAATTCAGTCATTCTTGTCATTACAAGTTCTTACATAACTAAGCCTATAGTGTGTCATTATGCAGTGAAGCATGATAGGCTTCCTGTTCCCCCACTATGAGCTGAGCACTCTCAAAATAACAATATTTTATTTATTTCAGCTATTTGTGATGACTCAAGACGGTGACAAGTTAGTTGCATGTTTAATCCTAGTCTGTTTTATGTCCATGCAGATGTTTGTATATATAAATAATTATTTTTACACCATTTGCCAATATGTGGCTCTACAAAAAACTTATCAAAAATATTTTTGTTAGTTTGCCACTCAAGTTCAAGAAATTACACAGTCAACATCTTTTAGAGTTCTAGTTATGGTTAACTCATAATAACTAATAATTAAAATGCAAGCCTGTTTGGAAACCGTTTTGTGAGATTGCTGCAAGAACAAAAGAAAGATACTTACTTCAGGAAATTATTGAGCTTGTTGTTGTCCTGTTGGAACAGTTTGCTATGGATGTGCACCATTATCTTTTTAACATCAGACAATATCCTTGCTTCTGTCATTAAAAATAAACATTAGCAGGGTTATAAATCCTCTGCCACTGCTTTTGTTTTACCGAAGATGTTCTGTGTTTGGTTTAACATGTGTGCTGTTGTCTTTGTGGCTAAGGAAGAAAATGAATGTTGCAGTACCTGAAAACGGCACTGCTCCACAATGTTGCTTTGCTGCTGGTTTCTCTGCACTGGACTCAAACTCAGGTTCCAGCTTTCTCTTTGCTAGTTAGAAAAATACATTGTATTTGGGTTTACTTATCAAGTTGTCTTATTAAAAATTACTGTATAAATTGATAGTATTGTTACTGACCTGTACCACTTGTTGAAGCTGAAAACTAAGAGAAAAAACTGATATTTGACTAAATCCAAGATTTTATTGACTTCAATAAATATTTATTTCTCTCAAAAAGATGAAAAAATACACATTTGTTTGTATTCCAATAAAATAAATATAGATTAATGTTGGAAAAATGAATAAAAAAGTCTCACTGTTCTTACTTCATTCAGGTAGCTCAAGGTTTCCATCTCCTATTCACAAAGCAAGCAAAACCATCGTGTTAGGAAATAAAGCAAAGCAAAACCATAGATTTAATATGTACTATCTCACAAAACATCAAACAAAAAACTTACTTCTGAAGGGACAAACTCTGTCTCCTGATTTTGCTTGTGTTGTTGCTGTGAAGCATATTTGTACAAACCAGAAAACAGTTAGTGTGAAAATTTATATTCTCAATACTGTTGATTGTGTGTAATCTCATATAGCCGAAGCATTTGCATTAACTTTTGAGTGTTAGCTTTTACCCTCAAAGACTTGAGTCTCCTCTTGAATCGAACCCTTGGTCCAACTTTTGGAATCAAGTCCTTGATGTCTTCATCTTCCAGTCCAAAGAAGCTTTCAGTGTCGATTTCTTGATCTGTAATAAAATATATTGTCATTAATTCTTAATAAGAACATTGTTCTAAAGAGAAACTTTGTCTAACATAAATAATAAACACATTGATTAAAACACCATGCAGGTGATGATGCACAACTTCTGTTTAACTGCTAAGAATCAGCAGGTGAAAGACTAACATGTGTGCTGTACTTATTTTAACTATTTACTGTTGTTACGCTTCCTTTTATTTACTGTAGCTTATCAAATTAAAAATTAAAAACAGGAGTAACATGGATGTCTTTTTGACTGTTTGTAGATCAGACATTATGAATAAATTACAGTGCTTGCAACAAGAACACAAATGCTTTACCTTTAAATCTGTATATCCAGGCACTTAGTCTCCATTGACGTAGTTTGTCACGAACAAAATCATCCATGATGAAAAAGAGAAGCTGTAATATAGTCAGGGTTTCACATTACATTAGGTACTGTAGAGAATAAAATCATTAACTTCTGGCTCGTTCTATTCTCTTGTGCTCCCGGATTCATTGATTCCATGCATGGAAACAAAAGCCACATAGAGGTTTTTGTTTCGATGCATGGAATCAAAACAAAAACCACATAGAGGCTTTTGAAAATGTTTTTCCACATAGAGGCTTTTGAAAATGTTTTTCCACATAGAGGCTTTTGAAAATGTTTTTCCACATAGAGGCTTTTGAAAATGTATGACGCCCCACGTCAAACATTTTCAGAGTTTATTCTAACATTTAAAAGTATAAAATCACATTGACAACACAGATACTTCAAACACACTAAAAAAGACATTCATTTACCTGAGACAAATAGAAAAGAAGAAAGAAAGAAAGAAAGAAAGAAAGAAAGAAAGAAAGAAAGAAAGAGAGAAAGAAAGGCAAAGACGTCTTTGGAGAGTTGCAAAAGCAAATCTAGTTTGTTCCTCACGTGCACAAATTTTTTATAGTACAGGCGTATTCTTCTCTTTAATTTATTCAAATAAGGTGTACCTTCGCTCATCCAACTAGGGACAGTCTCTGACCATCTTAAAAGTTAGAAACTCCCTACAATTTCTTTTCAAGATCAAACACCAGTTGTCACCTTTATCTAAACAAAGTGGAAGCAGAGCTTCTCCTCTAATGGCCTGAACTCCTGCTGTTTTATGGCTTTTCACAGATCTGTGTGAAAAGCTGGAACTTCTCCTGATTGTTTCCCACACAGACAAAGGGCAGTTCAAAAGATCTTGGCAAACAATCTGCTGTAACTACAGGTAACATAAAGGTCAATAGGGCAGAATAAGTTATTAATCTGAAAACTACAATTAGGCTATTTCAATCAAGACATGTTAACAACTAGGAGATATTACAAATTAGATTATGTGTTTTACAGATATTCTGTGTTGTATTCAGTTTTACACCAGCTGTTTAAATCATATTAAGATGGCCAAAAGGTTAAACTCACACAACAGCCACGACCCCATGTGAATGCCTGCTCAGTNCACANGGAGGTTAGCTGTGTTTTAAATTATACAGAACTACAAGCTAAATTATTTTAATTCAATTTTAAAACTAAGAGACAAAAATGTTTCAATGTATAATGTTTCAATAGAAATATCCTACATAAGAGATTACGCTGATTGAACCATGGATATAATTTGGAGCAAATTTTCTTATTTAAAACACTATTAATTTTATCTAATATTGTACATGTGGTTAAGTTTTAAAAATAGCATATTTTAAATGTATTTTTTAACAGTACATCAGTTATGCTGATAGATTAAAACTTAATTTAATCAGAACAAGTTACCTGAAAATTACCAGATTAAAACAAAATGGTCTTTTGGTAACCTTATCTCATTCTGTTTAAACACTTAGCTTGCTGAAATTAGTCTAATTAAATAAAGAATGTTTTCACAACAAAATTTTATTTCCTAGAAATCTTTTGCAACTGTTATTTAAATATTTAAAAATTCACCGAGTTCTGGTTTTGAGCTAAGCTCATAATGACCCAACAAAAGAAGGCCTCTTTACTTCTTTGTTAAAAAATTATCAAGTGAAACAGGTGTAGCATTCAATATGTAATGCAGAGTCTGTAGATCTCTAATATGTTCATATTGAACTCCTTACTTTTTACAGTATAAAAATAAAATCCTACCTGTTTTTGATGTTCAGAACAAAACGAAAAGAAACCGAAAAAGAAAAATATCTACAATAGTATGATATGAATTATGTGGCAGACTTTGTGACAAAGACAAAGGGTGATCACGCAGCAACAAATGGGGCATTACATGCGGAACTGGAGAGCAGCAAGGTACAAAGTTTAGTAACAGACAGAGAGGCGTGGCTGAGTATGAAAAGACAGGACAGGAAGTAGACTTTGAAAAAGAGAAAACAAGCAAAATGTGTGTGTGGGATGTATGCTTGAACAGGTGTGTTGCTATCTCTGTGGTGGTCCTCGACACTCTGTGACTTCCTGTGGCTTCTTGGTTTGCTATTGTTTAATCAGTCTTACCTCCGGTGCTTGTTTCCTCTCCCCCATGTTGAATGTACACATTTAGTGTTCTTCTATCTCCTTTCCTTTTAAACTTTTTAACCACTATTAAGAGAGGAAAATTTTAAAGCTTATTAACCCTTTTTAAAACCTTTTGACTTGTTATATCCTCTCATGCCCAGATTCAGAAAATGCAGTGTGCAAAAGAAACTGAGATCACACAGAGGTAACAGCATCCCAATAGTCAGCATTTATTCAAGAGAGATGCATACTATCACCACAAGAGCACATTGTAACACATCACAAAACTCAAAGCACAAACAACACATGAGTTTACCTGAGAGAGGAAATGGACAAAACAATGGAAACGACAAACAAAAAACAAAGACGTTTTTGAGGAACTGTAAAAGCAATTCTGATTCGTTCCTCTGGGGCCCATACTTTTATTCAAAAGGGGGTTTTCTTTGTTTTAATTTATGTAAGTAAGGCGTGTTGTTTCCCTTGTATGGCTAGTTTCAAATTACTAAGTTGGTACGTCCGAAGCAATTTTATTACCTTCTGAGACTTGTTTAATTTCAGGGCTACGGCGCTTCTCTATCTAGACAAGGGAGACCAAAGGTCATTCAGAGCAGCTCTTCTCATGCCAGTTTGAAATGTGATTTTACTCCTAATTCCTGATTGGAACAAAGCCTCTAGTCTTTTACCAGAGTTTGACCAAAAGATAACCTGTCTTAAACCTGTTTTATTTCCCTGTGGGGCAAATTCCTACAAATACAGATCAGTGCAGTAATTTAAAATTGACAGGAAGCCTGCTACGCAAAGTGGTTCAGAACTTCTGCATCCTCTTTAGATCAAAGTGCAGATTTTAAGAATAAAACACTTATAGAATATACCTGAGCATTTTCAATATAAACACATTCATTCTAAACATTTTCCAATTAATATTATGCTAGTTTTGATTATATGTAACTAAGTGATATTACCGCTTGACCTAGGTTAGAGACTCCAAGTAGTTAATATAAAACTACAAATTAGACTACTTTAAGTCATGTTTAAATGGTATTCTACTAATTAAATTGCAATTATTGTTGTTAGTATTATGTGTTGTTTGTCCGTAAGTTTTAGTGTTTCTCTGAGGGAGATGACTTGAGATGTCTCCTCGCTGCTGCTCATTTGAGACAGGCCTGTGTGCCTGGTTCCTTCCTGATAACATTATTTTCTGCACGACTAATTTAAAGCCCTCTAAGATGCTATCCAAAGGAATCTTGCTTAATCCACTATTTTTACGACGTAAGATTTAACTGTATTAAACACTAAGAATATTTATTTTCCTCAACACCACCTTCCCCCCTTTCCTTCATATCGGTGTCCATTAAATTTTAAATAAACCCAAATAAATTTCTAATAAAGTTGTATATGTACGTCAAGCATTATGATGAAAGCCTTAATGCCCTGCTTGTGAAAGTAAATCTGTTGGGCCTCACCTTGACACAGACAACAATTGTGCCACTCTGCTGACAGGACATGCTAAACAAACAAAAAGTGCTTTATAACTTCAACTGTGCTCATTTGTTTGGAATTTGTGGGTCCTAAAAACAAACAATTCTAGAAATGATAAGATTCACGTTTTTATTAAATTTTCATACAATTTCTACATTACAACAGATGATTAAATTTTTTTAAATGAAAAAAAAAACAACAACACAGCAGAACAGGTACAATTAAGAAAGCCCAACTGTTCAAAAATATTCATTTATCACACAATTTACAAATGCATATTTTTTTGCCAAAAATGTATAAATTGGCATTTATATCATTTATATTTGTTGAAGGATATGAAAGGTGACAAGAAATATTAGTTGCTATGTTAGCAAATAACACATTTATACACATAAATTTATTTATTTATTAATGTTCAGAAAATACACATGATAACAAAAACAATCTTTTTGAGAGGAATAAAGGTTCTGACCTGTCATTATGAAAATATATTGATATTATTGCTTAGTATTAACATGCCAACAACTCGCTTAAAATAAATGGGAATGCTGGCAGTTTTAAAGAACATATAAATCATGTCTACAACACAGGCGCCAACAAAATCAGTACATCAAATCTGTACAAAGAGGATTTCATGCGGCCAATCAGAGCCACATGTTACATCTTGTGATAAAGCAGAAACAAAGACACACAAATGTCAGAATATTGAGTCATTGCAATGATGCTAAGAGGATAATTCCAGGTCTGAATGTTTTAAATGAAAGAAAATACAAAGTATCATAAATCTTTGCCAACTTATCTGGAAAAAGAGTTCACAGTCGCTGCCATTTCTATGGGATGTGATTTGATTAAAAAGTCGTGTCCATTTCAGAATATTTATGTGTCCATGCCGCTGTTCAGCTCCTCCCAGAGTTTCTGAACCATTCCAAGCTCCGTTGACACATCTAAGGAAGTAATGTTTGTCATTAAATGTTTGATGACAGGAATGTTAGTGACATATTTCCAGTTATGTCCTAAAATAATTCATACCCTTGACAGATTTATGTTCAAAAGTATTTTCAATCATCAAAGATGTTTGAATTTAATAGGAAATGAAATAAGTATTTCTCAAAAGATGAGACATGAAAATAATTTACTTTGTTTGCTTCAATTTTAGCAAATAACTCCAAGCATTAAATTATTTATAGTCCTAGTTACTGAATTTTAATAAATATCAATTAAAATATCTATTGGTTTTCCACCAAATGACTAGAGTTTGTTTCACCTGGTTTTTAGACAATTTAATGAGCTCAAATGTTTTGAGGTTGGACGGTCATCTTTAACCTCCTCCACTAGATAAAAGCTAAAACTCTGGTTGGATCACTTCAGACACTTAAGATCCAAAATTGGTGTCAGAAGAAATATCTTAAACCAAAGATTATTTTTAGCCTAAAACTGCCAAGAGAGGATCACATGGTAATTTTACCTGGGATTGTACAGTCTTCAGTCTTGAGGGACAGCTCAATCGATTCCATCATGTCTTTTTCCAGAAGTCCCAGGATATCCGCCTAATTTATCATTATAATAATTAGTAAGAATTTATTGATACGAATTTACAAATGCTTATGAATGTTGGAATGCTTCTTTTCAGCAGACATATAGAAGCAGTTTAGTTTAGATTGAATGTAGCTAAATACAGGAAGTCCTGGGAAACAACTCAAAAGACTCTGCAGAAGACTGAACCTCACCATCGAACAGGACAACACTCAACATGCAGCCAGAGGTACAGAGGAACGCTCAAAGTCAATGTACAGATTTAAATCCAACTGAGAGCCGGTGGCAAGACTTTAAAACTGATATTCACAGACAATTCAGTCTGACAGAGTTTGAGGCATTTTGCGAAGAAAAATAGACAAAATATTTAATCTCTAGTAAAACAAACTTGGTAGAAAAGTATTCTAAAACATATTATTACCTCAGTATAACCTCAAGGGAATGAATGCAAGAATAATATCCAAAACATAATTTTCCTTCCAATTGACAATGATTCATTTGTGCTAGTCTACAAATAAATGAATCATTCATTCTTAGTGGCTGTAATCTGATAAAATATCACAAAGCTGAATGGATGTGGATGCTTTTAAAAGACATTGTCTGTTAAATGTAATCATGAAATTTTAATGCATAAAATGAAACAAACCATCAGTTTGAGGAGAAGATCCAACATGACATTTTTGGCTTTCTCAAACATGCTGTTCTGGAAATTGTGCACATAGACCTGTATTGTTTCCCTTATGTTCTGCAGTGTGTTCTTTCCTCGAAACTCTGCTGCTTCTACAAAAAAAGAGAAGTTAATTAATGTCCAAACAATAACACAAATTAGTAGCATCTATTGTTTTGATGAAAAAACCAGCTATTACTTTCATAGCACTCTTTCATGATTTCCTCAACTGTTTTTGTTAGACTCATGTAGATGACTTTTTTGTTGTCACGAATCATTTTGTTCAGTTTTGTCTTAATCTTTTCCTCCTAAGGAAAAAACAGTCAAGAGTCAAACCCAGAGAGTCAATGAATTGTCATATTACATGATTTAGAGCAGTTGGATTCAGTATTAATGTTTTCTCATACCTCTGTCTTGAGAAAAGTCAGCTGCAGTCCTGCATCCGTGTACTTTGGTTTTAGTTTTTCAGTGTCAAGTGAAAACTTGTTGATCACTCCATTGAATGGACCACAATTTCCTTCATTGCTGAAAAATTTTACCACATTTGAATTATTTATAGAAGATCCTAAATTTCAGTAAAGCAACTGTGTTTATAAAGTTCTTACGGGAAGGTTTTTCTGAATTCCTCATCGATGCTTTTATTCAAGAATGAAGTTAATTTCATGTTGAAATTTATTTCTTTCCCCTTTTTTGGTTTGTGGATGCCACCATTTTTGACGACACTCTTCAGGATGTAGTATTGAGCACTTCCACTCTTTCTCTGGGAAAAAAAAAAAAACAGATATTAAAAAGAAATAAGTAAAAGGACAAAAATACAAACTGGTTAGAACATAGATTCATAAAACTATCAGATTACGTACTGTAGGATATAAGAAGAATTTCAGGGTATTTTTACAAGAACTTTTGGAAGTTTCAACTCCTTCATCAAGACATTTTATAAAGGTGCTGTAGATGTCCCGCATTTCATCTCTGATTCCATCAAGTTGACAGTTCAGGTTTGTCTCAAGGTCATCACACACAACTTTGTAACAGTCAGCCTAAAAGAAATACACATTATTCATTTAAAACATCATTAACTGAGTCATTTGAAGTTCACTGGATCCTGGTTAGCTAATTTTAATCAAACATTAGGTCAAGAAACTGGAACAAACTTCAGATATAGAACTGCTAACAGATCAGTAAGAAGCAAGGATCTTTTTAGACATTGAGGTTAGTGTTATTAAAAGCTGCAGTGTGTAACTTTTATTTAAAAAATATGTTTTATACATATTTGTTAAAACTATCGCCAAATCATCATGACTATATGAGGCAAATCTATGAAAAGATCGAGCTCCTCCACTTCCTACCTGTGCTGTTATTGCCATCTAAAGCAATACACCGCTACCAATCAAAAGAACTAACCAGAGCCAGAAAAAGCATCTTAGTGCTGTCAATCAACCTTGTGGACACGCTGCTAAATGTGCTAAAGAGGGAGAAATGACTCAACGTTACAGGATTTTACATACTAACTATCCTTAGCATTAATGACAGGCTCTGCTGATGGGGAGAAACTATATCATAACAAATAGCAGGGAGGGTGAGCAGCATGGACACAGGAATGATTGACAGCGGTAAAGCCCTCCTCTTGACTCTGCTTGGTTGTTTCTAGTTGGCTTCTAGTGAGCAGTGGGAGAAGGCAGAGTAGCTAAATGTTTTCACATATTTTCTGTCTTATATTGTACTGTCATCACACAGTGACAGTTTCAACAAATATGTGAAAAAAAAAATTCTTAAAGTTATATATGGCAGCTTTAATCTGGTCTTTTTTTTATCAAAAGGGAAGGAATTATAAGAAAAGTATATTCTGAACCAAGAATATACAGAGGCTGTCAAGTAAAACAAAGATCTGCAAATCTGTATCACAAAAAGTGCGTCTTCGTTTGATATTAAAGATAACTGGAAAAATTAAGATTATTTCTTTTCTCAGCCTTACCACTTTTTTCAAGCTGGCCCCTTGAATCAAAGACAGAATCCCTTGAGCTCCAGAAACGTAGTTTAGCGTCACTGAGTGAGAGTCGTTTAGATTTTGCAGAAAATCTTTAAGCTCAGGAATTTCTTTGAAAACACAATAAGGTCATATTAGCATAAAACTGAGGCTGCATTACTGAGGAATCTTCCATTTTCAGTTGTAGCCTACCAGTGTCCTCCGGCTTTAGGTATTTTGGTTTCAGAAACTCTGCAGAGCTCACTGTGAAGACTTTGAAACACTCATTACTAAAATATTTCTGTGGGGAATTTGATTTGTTCATGTTACTTAATTGTAGATGATCAATTTGAAAATCATATGCTGTTCAAAGCTCACCTTTATCTTGTTTAGCTTGTTGAATTCTTTGCCCACCGCTTCCTTGGCTCTTAAGTTTCTATTTAGGATTTTGGCCTGAGCATCAGCTGGTGATCTAAAAGAAAACATTCACCAGTGAAAACGTTATGACAGAAATCACGTCATGAAATGTAGCAATTACTACAGATAATGCAGCACCTTAAAAAGTATTTGATCTTTTTTATTTTTTAACAATCAGTTCTGAGTTATTTGCAACATTTCAAAAATGAACTTTAAGTTCCGGTGGACATGAATGCTTGGTGAATAAGTTTTTCTTTTAAAATCATAAATAAAAGGATTAAAAAACATATGTAACACACACATTTATTTTACTTACTGGGGACCTTACAGTATCTGTGTGTTCCTTTAGCCAGCCACATTTTTATTTTAAACTATAAACGTCTGTTCTACTTTCAGTTTACTGAAAACCTGTGACAGAGTCATTTATCTACACTCATAAACCAGCTAATCACTTTTGGTGGATGTTTAGCTCAATGTTCCTGACAATCATTCCCAACAGATAACAATGTACTTCACAGCATTGCTAGTGTGATTGGGGTTTTTTTTAACACTGTTTCTAAGTACAACTATTGGATCTTTGACCCATCTTCACTGATGTCTGAATTGACTCTTTAAATTTTCCACCTTTAGTGTATTAGCAAACTTACGGATCATGTAAATCTCCTAAAACGTCAGACTTGGTGCAGATGAAGTGAATGTATCGACACTCGCCACCATTTCCAAGGAAATTACTGGCACTTTTCAGGATCTCCCAGGATTCTCTATCAGATGCTGCTCGGTTGATTTCAGATACAATCCACACCGTAGAACAGTTTCCAACAACCTGAGGTGACAATGGTGGAGTGAAAATGAATGCTTTAACAATATTTCTAAAATCTAAAAGTTGAAAGAGTGAATACCATGGTATGAAGGTACAAATTACCTTTTTCCACATTGAGTCTCGGCTCTTGTTACGGTCTCCATTTCCAGGAAGGTCCACAAGTGTGACATGCTGGAGAAAATGATTTTGTGGTACTTTGACAGTGACACACTTCACAAGAGGCCAGTACCACCTTTTTATATCTTTGTCTTCTCCTTGCTTGGTGTACTTCAACATTTTTGCAGATAGCTCTATAGCCTGATGGAGCAAAAATAAAGCAGTCCATGAAATGAAAGGTGAAGCACACATGGTGTGTCTCCACCCTGAAACCAAATGTGTTCTTTGTACTAAGTAGCTAACAAAGAACTGGCAACATTTCAAACATAATTTATCAAGTTTTGCTACAGATTCTCATTTTGATTTGATTTTAAAACATGAGCATGATTCATAGACTATCTCCACTTTTTGTATACCTGTCAGTATACTTTATATGAATGACCCCAAATGTTTTCGACTGGGTCAATTTAGAGGGGCAAGTGACGCCAAAAGTCTATCGTTCAAAACCACAACCTAATACATGACGCCTGGCCAGTTATGATTTGTAGTATTATCAGTATCTGTCCAGACCTAAAAGTCACATCTCACCGATTCACAAGTTAAAATCTTCTTTGTGGACTGAAGAAATTCTGGAATCTCTCTGAAGTATCTGTTATCCATGAGCTGTTGTGATGATTTTTGTTTCCATTCCTCTCCATAAATTGCTGTAAGCTTCTCAATAAGGTCATGATAGCCATCGTTCTCTTCATCATCGTCATGGTTCTCCTGCTCTTCGTCATCCTCAAGAAAGCGATCTACGGTCCCCAACTCATCTTCCCACTCCTGAAAAGGAAATATTGTGTTTGGTTTTAAGTGTGTAACCCTGCAATACTCCAGGTTATAATATGAACAAACAGTTTGATGGTTCTGTTCACCTCTTTGTTGATGAACTCGATCTCTGCTTCATAATTCGAGTTGAGACCGTTCGCCTCCACTTTGATCATGACCGAGGTACATGCATCTACATCTCCAGATGGCAAAAGTTTCTTCACACCAATGACTGCATTAATCAATGAGGTCTTTCCAGCTCCAGTTTTACCAAAAACACCAACCAGCTCCCTTTTGTCTGTTTCCAAATCTCTAATTTTGGTCCTGTTGAAAATTAAGAAAAAATTAAATTACTTCCACCTGTACATAGAATTATCTAAAAACTTAACCCAGGCTGTGTCATAATGGTACACCTTTGTAGATCACATCGCCATAGTTTGCCTGTATTCCTGAAGACCTACAAGCACCAGTGCCATGAACTTTATACTATGAAATCACCATCCACCAGACTTCATTTCAGACCAATTACTCTTCACAAACACTGCCATCATGATATGAACACATTTTGTTTAATTAATTTCTGTGGAATTACCAGAGAAGCCAAATAATGACAAGAGGTAGGAATTTTTGTGACAAATTGTGTCTTTAATTAAAACAAAATCAAACAGACCTACAAAACTGAGAAAAGAGAGAAAAACAACCTCATAAACAGGGAAAATTTGAGCTCAAACTTGTAATTATTTGTTTGTAAGGCATGATGGAAAAATAGAAAATTATACTTACATCAAGAATTCATTAAGATCTGTGGTCTCTTGATTTTGTAGCTTAGCATGAACATGTGTCATTATGTTTTTCACATCATTCATTATCATTGATTCTGTTAGTGAAAACAATACAAAGGCTTAGCAACAACATTGGTTCATTTTATTGCTACTCTCACTTCTTCAATATTTTACCAATATTGGTAAAATATTGGTAAAATATTTTACACATAATTTTATCAAAATAGATTTTATTTATTGTAGTACACTGACAAAATATTCTATGCTTACCTAAAAATGCATCATATTTCTACATCAACATTATTTTGACACCATTGATCAAAACATATCAATACCTGTGAATTGAGATCTTTTACGCTGTAGCTTTGGTTTCTTTATGCTAGATTCTTCCTGAAGGTCAAGTTTTCGCTTTTCTTTTTACAAAAAAAAAACAGATTAGTTGGGTCTCTCAAAAACAATAAAAAATATGAGACATAGATTAAGACATTGTATTTCCCACCTGTATTACTGGTGGAGGGTAAAATCTGAGGATGCACACAAAAATAACTTTTTTAGATTTTGTATATTTAAATAAAATATATTTACTAGCTTTTTGGCTGGATATTTTATTTGACTAGCAACAATAAAAGGTGTCATTACTCTTACATAAAGTCAGCTGTCACAGGGGTAATTTATTTTAAAAAAGAGGACCAATATGTCTAGGAAGGATTAAGTTACTTCAGAAGGCAAGTGCCTGTCCTAGATTTATTCAGGACAGGCACTTACAGGCTCTTGGGCCTCCTTACTCTGACTTATTCAGAGTAAGGAGGCCCAAATACAAATACAAGAGATAATTTTCAGATTTTTGTTTGTAAAAAAAAAAAAAAGAAAGAAGAAGAAATAGAAAAGTAGAAACCAGAGTAGTCCTACACTTACCTTTGTCAAATCAACTGGATCTTCATTCTGCTCTTGGCACTAAGGTAAAATAATTATTTTTGTTAGGCAAACACAGTTTTAGAAAAAATTGTGCTGTTTTTTTCACATTCTTATTGTTTGCTGTTTGGTCTGTTGTCTTTTACTGCACAAACACACACACACACACACACACACAGTTTTAAAAATTATCCTGCTCAGTTGCACATATGATAACAGGATGTTATTTTTGATGACTGTGCAGTATTTTATGTGGTAAATTTGTCTTTACTGTGCATTATATTATTCTTAAATTTGTTTTTAAATATTTTTATACTATTTATCTTTATGTGAACCAACATGCCTCAATTTCCTGTGAGGTTGCTGCTGTTACACCTGCTGAACTCCCTACTTCAGGAAAATAAAGGGTATTCCTAATCTAGTCTAAGATCATTTAATATTGATAGTTAATGGATGTAATATTTGACATTTATTGTGAGAAGAGGATTGCCTTACTGGTTTAGGACAAATTTCTTTTTCACTATTAGTGTTTTCTTCTTCCTAAAATGAAAATAAAATGTTACATATACAATGTGTTTAAATCTATAGGCAGAAGACGTGGTACTAAATGATTAATAATGTATGGCATTACCTTTAACTGCTTGAGTCTTTTCTTGAACCGAGCTCTCGGTCCCACTTTTGTGATCAGCTTGTCAATATCTTCATCCTCAAGACAATAAAGGCTCTCTGTGTCAACCCCTTGATCTGTAATCAAATGAGACTCTGTTAACCACAAACACAGAAATATAATTTTAAAGAGGCAAAAATCTATTTCATGCAAGAGAGGAAATGTTATAAGCAATGTTATTTATGAATAAGAGACCATTTTTTTCCATTAAGTGATTGTATGAGAAAACTGTTTTTATAAAATAAGGAGCTTTTGTATTTTCAGTAAGTCGTGTTTTTATGATGGTAAAAGTTGATGGCTTACTACAGAAAGAAAAGGCAGAGGGTCACTAATAAATTATGCTACTTTTTCTCCCCTGTACCTATAGTCTATTTTGCAACATCACAAGCCTGAAAATGACTTTAACTGGCACATTAGCTTGTTTAATTCTCCTCAAACGTTTCACAAAAGTCATGCTTCATATTTACTCTCTGACAGCACTGAGCAGCTCC
>NW_015113932.1:188219-192445 GCF_001443285.1 Poecilia latipinna | reverse complement strand
AGAAAGACCGGGGCCGGGAATTGAACCCAGAACCTTCTTGCTGCAAGGCAACAGCTGCAAGCAGCCACTCATTCATATTAAGACTCATAATATGATTGCAATTGTTTTCTGTATGTGATGAAAACATCTGACATACACATGAAAACCGGAGGGCAGCAGATCATGTGAAAATATAATATTTGTGTCATTCTCAGAACTTTTGGCCATGGCTGTAGTATGAGGGAGCTGAAATAAGTAATGGCTAAAAGGACTAAAGAAACAACTTGGCTAGAATCAAATAAAGAAAGACATAAACTCAGACTACTAAGAATAACTGAAACTAGGATGATGAAATAAGAAATAAATATAGCTAGAAATATTACAGGGGGCTGAAAAGAGGAAGGCAAGAACAAGACCAATCTAACCCAACAAATTACATCAAAATAATACAACTAAAAATACCATGAAGGGCTAAACTAAAACGATGCAAAATAAGATGAAAAGCAAACCCAAAAACATAGAGTCATGACAGTAACTCAACACACAGGACAAGACTGAACAAAACATGGCGGACCAAATCATAACAGTGCAAAATATATCAGAGTGTTGGTGATCCAAAGGAAGGCTTTCAACCTAAATCAGTGTTTGTACAACACAAGAGTTAGATTAAGCTTCCTGAAAAGGTCCCATCTCAAGAGGAATGTAAGAAGACTGTAGATTACAATCTGGAGGAAATAAAGAGAAAAGAAGCTGCCAACAACACCCTTTTGGAGGCAAAGCGACGTGAAGAAAGGCCAAGGCAGGAATTTGGCCAAAAGGTGGGTGACAAACAGGAGAGGGAGAAGAAAGCTGCAGTTAAACAGTTTCCCACTGACTCATGTGCTGCCCATTTTAAATATAAACAATAAGTTGCATTTGCATCGGACATGTATGGGATATGGGTCGCATTCGAAAAGACTCCGACCTGTGATGTTCTGACTGAAAATGAAAAGGTCAAATATGGGTCGCATTATGTCAAAAAAAAAAAAATCTGAATTGGGTCACTTCAGGCCTGTTTTTTGTAACTGTAACTGTTACAAAAAACAGTTACAGTTTTTTGTAACTGCCGTTAAAGTCCAATGCTTTTATTTTGGTAACATTCTGTATCACGTATCTATAGTAACAGAGCAACAGAGCTACTGGAGAAGGTTAACTGCAAAGAAAGAAACGGTTAACAGCAAGGCAGAAAAATCCATAAAAGGCTACTTGAGTTTTAGCTTCAGTCAATAAGAGAACAAGGTAATGATGATTGAAGTTTAAGTATTTTAATTCTGCTTAATTAATGATTTATGAAAGGAATTGTATCAATGTAACAAGCTATGCTTCACTAATGGTAAAAAAAAAATGATTGTAATTTTTATTTCTCTTATTAGCTCTTATGGTGGTTGATGACAATGGACGGCTTTAGTAAATCATCATTTTACCATCAGTTCCGGCCTTTGAAAGGTTGAGAAAAGAAGCTGCCAACAACACCCTTTTGGAGGCAAAGCGACGTGAAGAAAGGCCAAGGCAGGAATTTGGCCAAAAGGTGGGTGACAAACAGGAGAGGGAGAAGAAAGCTGCAATAAAACAGTCTCTGACTGACACATGGGATGCCCTAATTAAAAATAAACAACAGAAGAATATGGAGATGGACCAGATTGAAAGACAACAAATGGTTGCCATAATGGAATCAGAAAGGTTGTGGCCAATTGAGGAAATTGAGGAGACTGAAGAAGGAAAAAGACCAGAAATTTATCAAATGGGTGAGTAATGACTTTAATAAAACCGACTTGTGAAAATCTTCCTTCAGAAAAATGCTTAGAAATAAACATTAGCATGAAACGGTGTTTAAATGTCGGTGCAGCAGTTACTGCCATTTAAGTTTTAATAGAGCTACCGTTGGAATCTACACACATAAAATCCAGCATAACTACCTTAACTTATTGATCTGGAAATGATTAGATGTTTAGCATTGCTATTTTAATTTAACTGAGTTGTGTTTATTTGACGCTTAGCCGTCGGCCATGAGTCGTTAGCATGGAGGTTTGAGCTGAGCCGTGAGCCAATAGCACAGAGCCGTAAGCCCTTAACCCGTTAACCAGAATACTTCCAGATAATGTATTAGGATCCTAATACATTATCTAATATATTATGTTAAAAAAGCATTCAAGACAAAGGGCATACCTAAGTGTAGTTTGCTTTATTCACTTGTGTTTAGTAATTTGCCTAATTCATTTGCCTAATTAACCTAGCAGTAAATGTCCTTATGACAAAAAAAATAGGATGTTTACAACAGGTGTCACGTGTTCTATCTGTCATACCTCGTAAATCCAGCATACCGTGTGGTAATGTGCATGCGCACATCAATGTTACGTTTCTTATAAATCCGTCATACCTGTAGAAGTTTCATTTTGAGTGTTTTATTTCTCAGACGTTTACGGCAAATAAAAAGTAAAATAAGAAAAATATAGTTATTTCCACGCAGTGTCCAGAAAGAGGTGTTGTTCTGCTTGTTGCCTAATGCAGCTTCGGTCAGCATCCAGCGTTATTCATGTGCTTTTTTTAGGAGATATTCTGTGCAGTTTTCTAAAGAAGTATTAAAATATTAAAAAATGTAGATTAGCTATAGGAACGAAATATTCTGACCAAATTTATAGTCAAACAGTATTTGAAGTCAGGGGTGGATCTAGAAAAATATTTAAGGGGTGGCAGGGACTTTTTCAGGGGTGGCAGTAAATATATATATATATATATATATATATATATATGTTTTTAATATTTCGTATTAAAAACAATACGAAATATTGTTTTTAACTCGCATTGTTTCAAAATGAGCTTCATGTAGCACCGAGGCTTAAATACAATTTCTTAATGTAGTATAGTTAATTATTTTTACGTCTTTCAAACTCCTGCTAATTGATATGCATTACTGATATGCATATCAATTGATATGCACTGTGTCCACAAAACCATTTTATCCCAATACAGGACAAAGACAAGTCAGTCACGAAAATATTAGCGCCATCATTTGTTATTAGATATATCTATTAAATATGACTTAAAATAAAGATTAGAAAACTGATGTTTGATAAATTCTCAATGATACAAATCTATAAACAGTTTAGTTTCTGTTAGTCTTGTCAAGATGCAAGAAAGGGCAAATTTCTATTAATATTGGTCAATCGTTTATTTTAAATATGCTGTAGGATCCGCAGTTTGACGACTGTTATAAATATCACGTTTTGCGAACACAGGGGATTAGATCAGTTTTTGTCGCTTGTTTTTAGGAATTGCAGCGGCTGCAGTGCGCCACAATAAACGTACAATAAAGCTGATAAACAGGTGAAGAACCAAACTAGACAGAACCACTTCTGATTGTTTGCCAAGCCAAACATCCAATAAAAGTTCCACCAAGACACTACTAAGGCACTGGGGTCATATTTCTCGACACAGGCAAAAGAAGGTTCAATGTCCAAACTTATTGATTGTTCTTAGTGATTTATTTTTCTCTTTCACCAAACAATTACAGAGATCAAACTTTCCTCTGTTCTCATGCTACCTCTCTTGCTCTGGTTAAAACCATCGGCCCCAAACCCAAATGCCTGCTGGTCCTTCAGGCCCCTGCACATTTAGAAAGTGGACTGACCCACATTACTTCCTGTCTAAATTTAGAAAATAAATAAGAAAAATAATAAAACAGAAAATAAATAAAATCAACAATTATCAACCTACAAATAAACTCTGTAAATAATACAAAAAATAGAAATTTAAGAATAAAGTAACAAAATTCAAAAGGATAAAGAAATAAAGATAAAACAGCCCCAACAACCTCTATTCTGCCTTTTCTCGCTCTGCGCGTCGGTTTTATGCGGATCCGTTCCATGGCAACCGACAAACAACAGGTCAAAGAGCAGATAGAGTTCAGGGGAATCAACACGCAAAAGCAAACATTTCCCACACAAAAAACTAGCAAAAACACTAAAACAGAACATCCAGTCTGTTACAACATAGACAGTAAGCCTGACAGCATAATGTGAATAAGTTTTCGCCTGAACACCGCCGTGGTTGATTAACTGATTTAAACAGCTGCTCTACTGATGACTTGGTGGGCGGGTTGTTTAGTGCTAACGGAAACAAAACACACCGAACTGCGCAGCACATCCTAAGGTTATCAAAGTCAATACCAGGCCAGCAGCAGTTAGGCTAGTATATCTGACCCACTGCTC
>NW_015113932.1:181165-184036 GCF_001443285.1 Poecilia latipinna | reverse complement strand
AGTGGACTGTGGATGCTTACATAACCATAACATTAAAGACTGGCAACAGTCTTCGATGTTACATATAAGCAGGGGCGGATCTACTGGGGTGGCATGGGGTGGCAGTTGCCACCCCTAAGGAGAGCCTTGCCACCCCTGTTGCCACCCCAGCTAGCGACAATGAATTCAATAGTTATGGCAAATCGGACATTAAGCGCATGAAACCGTTTTTTCCGACAACATTGAATGCAACACAATGTAACCTGACACCCACTGCTAAGTAGCGGGAAGTGCGAGAGAAGGACAGAGCGCGAGGCAGCATTGATGGATATATATTACTGGACTGGACATTACGTGATTTATCGTAAGTCACACATGCGCCACTGATGTCCATTGAGTCAGGAATATCGGTGGTCAGGAAAATACTACAACCACGGAAAAAATCAGAACAACGGACGCAATGTTTAGCAGTTAATTCAACCATAGATAATGGTAATAAGGGCTTCAGATTTCACAGGTGACAAAAATGATTTAATTTAAAGAGAATATTGAACAAGTGAGCAGTGGGTCAGATATACTAGCCTAACTGTTGTTAGCCCGCTATTCACTTTGATAACCTTAAGGGGCTTTCCTGCACGGAACGGTTCCGAGCGTGTTCGCATTACAACTTTCGACTGGTTCCATGCTGAGGGTGTGAGGATCTGCTGTTTTCCTCATGGACTGTTAGCATTTCGCTGTGACGCGCACAATGTTGGAGGCATCGCGTGGCTCAAGCACCTTGATGTCGTCAAAAAAGATATGAACTTGTTGGTTCCCCTGTCCATTGTCGTGGCTGATATTTTGTGAAAATCCGGCAGAAATGCTACACTAATTGACTCAGAAATACTTTGCAGAGAGTCAGTCGAAATGAAATTACACATAGAAACTAAGCACCGCAAAGCTTTGTTTGTGAGACATGGAGTCATGTGAGACTTTCGAGGGGCGTTTTTGGGCGGAGCTTGGTAAGGTCCATAGAAGTTGTTGCAACTATTTTTTCTTTATTTCTTTATCCATTTGAATTTNAAATAGCTCCAACAACTTCTATTCCGCCTTTTCTCCCTCTGTATGTCGGCATTACACAAGGACCCGTTGCCATGGCAACCGACAAACAACAGCTCAACGAGCAGATAGAGCAGAGATTACCGATCAGGGGAATCAACACCATAAAGCAAACATTTCCCACACAAAAAAGTAGCAAAAACACTAAAACAGAACATCCAGTCTGTTACATTATGTTGTCAGGCTTATGTTATCTATATTGTGATTATTAATAAGTTTTCGCCTGAACACCGAGGTGGTTGATTAGCT
Source organism: Poecilia latipinna (assembly GCF_001443285.1). Classification (NCBI taxonomy): domain Eukaryota; kingdom Metazoa; phylum Chordata; class Actinopteri; order Cyprinodontiformes; family Poeciliidae; genus Poecilia; species Poecilia latipinna. The sequence goes on along the minus strand of NW_015113932.1, from coordinate 182,710 downwards.
GATTTAAACAGCTGCTCTACTGATGACTTGGGTTGTTTAGTGCTAACGGAACCAAAACACACCGAACTGCGCAGCACATCCTAAGGTTATCAGTCAGTAGCAGGCTAACAACAGTTAGGCTAGTATAACTGACCCACTGCCCACTTGTTCAATGTTTTCTTTAAATTAAAACATTTTCCTCACCCGTGAAATCTGAAGCCCTTATTACCATTATCTATGGTTGAATTAACTGCTAAACATTGCGTCCGTTATTCTGATTCTTTGCGTGATTGTAGTAGTTTCCTGACCACCGATATTTCTGACTCAATGGACAGCAACTGCGCATGTGTGACTTATGATAAATCACATAATGTCCAGTCCAGTAACAGTATCCATCAATGCTGCTGCCTCGCGCTCCTTCCTTCTCTCGCACTTCCCGCTGCTTAGCAGTGGGTGTCAGGTTACATCGTGTTGCATTCAATGTCGTCGGAAAAAGAGATTCATGCGCTTAATGTCCTATTTGCCATAACTATTTGAATTCATTGTCGCCAGCTGGGGTGGCAACAGGGGTGGCGAGGCTCTCGTTTGGGGTGGCAACTGCCACCCCAGTAGATCCGCCCCTGTTTGTAGTAATAGTGACGCTAAACGGGACTAATGTCTTGTTTATAGTATGGTAACGACATTGGACACAGCAAAAATCATTTATATTAATATGTTTTATTAACATACCAGCTTAATTTAATAACATTTACTGTAAACTTCTGAGAAATAAAACACACAAATGAAACTTCTGCAGGTATGACGGATTTATAAGAAATCTGCTGAGTAAGCAGTATGTAATGTAACATCTATGTGTGCATGCACATTACCGTAAGCCAGTGGTTCTCAAACTTTTTCTTCTGCGCCCCCCAGTGGTTTCCAAACATTTATTGGGCCCCCCTTATGGATTACAAATGGCTGTCTGGTTGAAACGACGCATGTGAGGGGGGGATTCTTAGAAACTCCCTGTCTCTAAGAATGGGTGGGGGAGGGGAATCGACTTTTTTGGGGGCAAATGAATGTACGTAGCTGAACATAGACAACAGCATTGGTAGTCTACAGGCTACTTGTTAAGCTTAAGGTGCTGTATTGATATTAGCTAGCTAGTCATCTTTTAGCTAACTTTACCTGCATGCAACAGCTTTACTCAACTCAGTAGGTCAGTTTGGGGGACAACTGTGAAAAGTTCTTTGCGTTTTGCTGGTTTGCTGCCATGATTCTAACCAGGGGTGGATCTACTGGGGTGCCAGTTCCCACCCCAAACGAGAGCCTTGCCACCCCAGCTAGCGACAATGAATTCAATAAATAGTTATGGCAAATCGGACATTAAGCGCATGGAACTCTTTTTTCCGACAACATTGAATGCAACACAATGTAACCTGATACCCACTGCTAAGTAGCGGGAAGTGCGAGAGAAGGACAGAGCGCCAGCAGCATTGATGGATATATATGTTACTGGACTGGACATTACCTGACTTATTGTAAGTCACACATGCGCCATTGCTGTTCATTGAGTCAGGAAACTAC
>NW_015113932.1:172038-176691 GCF_001443285.1 Poecilia latipinna | reverse complement strand
TTTATCAGCTTTATTGTAGCTTTATTGTGGCGCACTGCAGCTGCTGCAATTCCTAAAAACAAGCGACAAAAACTGAGCTAATCCCCTCTGTTTGCAAAACGTGGTGATATTTTTAACAGTCATCAAACTAGGGCTCCTCAGCATATTTAAAATAAAACGATTGACCAATATAAGTAGAAATTTGCCCCTTCTTGCATCTTGACAGAACTAACAGAAACTAAACTGTTTATAGATTTGTATCATGGAGAATTTATCAAACATCAGTTTTCTAATCTTTATAACAAATAGTGACGCTACTAATATTTTCGTGTCAGATTTCTCCTTGTCTTGTATTGGGATAAAATGGTTTTCTGGACACACTAAATCACATAGTGACCAACAGGCGCTGTCCAATCCAGTAATACATATCAATTAGCAGGAGTATGAAAGACGTAATCCCTGCCCCCCTCTTGCCACCCCATTAATATTTTTCTAGATCCACCCCTGATTCTAACACACCTGAGTAGCTCTACTGCAGCAGCAGGTCTCCTTCTCTGCCGCACAGCGTTTAAAGGCAGCTCGGAAAAACAGGTTACGACATGTTAACAACGGATTAAACAGTTTAAACTGCTGACAAAAGTGACAGAGGACACAGATATGGGAAGTGTGGAAGCCCCTACTGTATCAAATTGGCATAGGAATAAGAGAAAGTTGGCCATTCTAAGGTAAAAACCCAGCACATACAGCGTTCATGTTTTTTTTTTCATCCAGACAGCTTCCTTCGACTCTGTTTTACAAAAGAAGCTATGTAACAATATGGCCCAGGAGGAGGTTGCCAAAATGCTACATGAAGCACAACATCAGGAGAAGAAAACTCCAAAACAAAAGCCTCTGGCTGATGAACTGGCTGCCCGATATCAATATAAACAGAAACAGAAGAGGGAAACGGACAGGACTGAAAGGCAAGGGGTGCTTCCCGGATATCGAGCTGAGGAAATAGGAGCGAGGAGACAGAAGAAGGATCCCCAGCAGAAACTGAATACACAGGACAAGACTAAAAACATATGGACAACCCAGATGCAATGCAGTGGGAAATGCATCACAGTGTTACTGAGCAAGAAAGAGATGTTCAGTATGAATCTGGCTTTCTAAACCATGAGAGTGACTGCGACATTCCTGATAAGGACAGAAGTCGTGAAATAAGAAAAAAACAGTGTACGACCAACTGTCACTTATAAAGAAGGAAGAAGCTAAAAAAAGGGCTTTTATGGAGGATAAGTTATTGAAAGAAAAGAGACATTAGGAATCTGCAGAACAAAAGCGTGAAAAACTAGAGAAAGTGAAAAAAGCTGCAGCTATCAAGCCTCTGACTAATTCTTGGGATTCCCAGGTACAACGTAAACGGCAGGAGAAAAAGGAACTTTGTGAGCTTGAAAGGAAAGACATGACTTCATTAATTGAATTGTAAAGAGTGTGTGGAGGTGCAAATTGGAAAAGTATCAACCTTCCGCAAAACAAACAGCCTGCTGACAAACATAATGACGTAAAAACCAGCAATGTTTGCAGACCTTTACTGAGTTGTCAGAAAGTCAGCAACACCAAGGCTGTCAAACTTCCCTCACTGAAATCCAACTCTAATGGAGTCAGATAGACTGCATCAAATTGAGGAAATTGAGATGAGGAGACAGAAAAAAGAGAAAGACCAGCATTTTTGTTTTGAGACAAGACTAGACTGAGCCAAACATGGAAGACCAAAAGAAGACTGTGGATGACAATTTAGAGGATATATTGAGGAAAGAAGCTCCCTCTGACTCTCTTTTACAAAAAAGCTATGTAACAATATGGCCAAAGGAGGAGGTTGCCAAAATGCTACGTGAAGCACATCATCAGGAGAAGAAAACTCCAAAGCAAAAGCCTCTGGCTGATGAACTGGCTGCCCGATATCAATATAAACAGAAACAGAAGAGGGAAATGGACAGGACTGAAAGGCAAGGGGTGCTTCCCGGATATCGAGCTGAGGAAAATAGAACCAGGAGACAGAAGAAGGATCCCCAGCAGAAACTGAATACACAGGACGAGACTAAAAAACATATGGACAACCCAGATGCAATGCAGTGGGAAATGCATCACAGTGTTACTGTGCAAGGAAGAGATGTTCAGTATGAATCTGGCTTTCTAGACCATGAGAGTGACTGTGACATTCCTGATAAGGACAGAAGTTGTGAAATACGTAAAAAATAATGGTGTACAACCAACTGTCACTTATAAAGAAAGAAGAAGCTAAAAAACGGGCTTTTATGGAGGATAAGTTATTGAAAGAAAAGAAACGTTGGGAATCTGCAGAGCCAAAGCGTGAAAAACTGGAGAAAGAGAAAAAAGCTGCAGCTATCAAGTCTCTGACTAATTCTTAGGATTCCCAGATAAAATTTAAATGGCAGGATAAAAAGGAACTTTGTGAGATTGAAAGGAAAGACATGCTTTCTTTAATTGAATTGTAAAGAGTGTGTGGAGGTGAAAATAGAAAAATAATCCACCACGAAGTTCAGGAGACTCTGCCAGGAAGAAGTTCCTCCAAGAACTGTGGGGGAAGATCGGTTTATTCTGCTGACAAACACGACGACGCAAAAACCAGACCTTTACTGAGTCGTCAGAAAGTCAGCAACACCAAGGCTGTCAAACTTCCCTCACTGAAATGCAACTCTTTGCACCTCCCTGAGAATTGCCAAGAGAACTGTAAAAGGGTAAAATTCCCATTAATTTGCAGTCCCAAATTGATTGGTGGGGGCTGAGTTCCATATCGGCATTGCTGAAACAATAGGTTTTCTCTGGGTGCTCCAGTTTCCCTACAAAAAGGACAGACAGACAGGCAATAGGTTTTTTCTGGGTGCTCCAGTTTCCCTACAAAAACGACAGACAGACAATAGAGAATTGTTCAATTCTGAGAATTGCCAACAGAACTGTAACAATGGAGTCAGATAGACTGCATCAAATTGAGGAAATTGAGATGAGGATACAGAAAAAAGAGAAAGACCGGAATTTTTTTTCGAGACAGGATGAGACTGAGCCAAACATGGAAGACCAAAAGAAGACTGTGGATGACAATTTAGAGGATATATTGAGGAATGAAGCTGCCTACGACTCTCTTTTACAAAAAAAGCTATGGAGTCAGATAGACTGCATCAAACTGATATATCACTCAAACATCAATATAACCAACAAAAGAAAAGGGCTGAAAGGCAAGGGTTGCTTCCCAGATCAGACAGGTTACAGAACAAGACTAAAAAATATATGGACAACAAAGATGTAATGCAGTGGGAAATGTATCACAGTGTTACTGAGCAAGGAAGAGATGTTCAGTATGAATCTGGCTTTCTAGACTATGAGAGTGACTGCGACATTCCTGATAAGGACAGAAGTCGTGAAATACGTAAAAAAATAGTGTACGACCAACTGTCACTTATAAAGAAGGAAGAAGCTAAAAAAAGGGCTTTTATGGAGGATAAGTCATTGAGAGAAATGAAACATCAGGAATCTGCACAGCAAAAGCGTGAAAAACTGGAGAAAGAGAAAAAAGCTGCAGCTATCAAGTCTCTGACTGATACGTGGGATTCCCAGATTTAAACAGCAACAGAAAAAGGAACTTTGTGAGATTGAAAGGAAAGACATGCTTTCCTTAATTGAATTGGAAAGAGTGTGTGAAAGTCAAAAGAATAAAAGAACCCAGCTTCAGAAACACAAACAGGCTGTTTATCACGAAGTTCAGGAGACTCTAGCAGAAGCAAGATCAGGGAGAAGTTGCTCCAAGTCCTATGTGAGAAGATCAGTGTATTCTGGTGACAAACATGACACAAAAACCAGCAATGTTCACAGACCTTTACGGAGTCGTCAGAAAGTTAGCAATACGAATCCTGTCAGATTTCCTTGACTGAACTCCAACTCTGTGCACCTCCCTGAGAATTGCCAACAACAGTTTGCATTGTCGAATGAGAGTGACATTAATGCAGATCAGAAGACAAGACAATTCCCGTCCATTCACAGTCCCAAATGAATAACGACGTTTCTCAGCTGGCCAAGGAATGCAACGCACTGGCTCAATAGTATTATTGAGCCAGTGGCTCAATAATATGGGCCTTTCCAGGATCCATTGGGGCCGGCTGCAGGCTCTGGAAGGCTAGACAGAGCACAGGGAGGCGGAGCTTCGGACGGAGAACAGGGAGGATCTGGGGGCCCAGCTGGAGCCAGCACTGGAAACTCTGGAGCTGGCACTGGTAACTCTGGAGACGGCACAGGAGCCTGCACTGGAAACTCTAGAGCCAGTACTGGAGGCAATGGAGCTGGCACTGGAAACTCTAGAGGCAGCACTGGAGGTACTGGAGCCGGCACTGGAAACTCTAGAGCCGGCACTCTAAACTCTGTAGCCGGCACTGGAGCTGGCAATGGAGGCACTGGAGCCAGCACTGGAAACTCTGGATCTGGCACTGCAGCCGGCACTGGAAACTCTGGAGACAGCACTGAAGGCACTGGAGCCGACACTGGAAACTCTGGAGCCGGCACTGGAAACTCTGGAGACAGCACTGAAGGCACTGGAGCCGGCACTGGAAACTCTGGAGCTGGCACTGGTAACTCTGGAGACAGCACTGGAGCCGGCACTGGAAACTCTGGAGCTGGCACTGG
>NW_015113932.1:165879-168921 GCF_001443285.1 Poecilia latipinna | reverse complement strand
GGAGGCAATGGAGCTGGCACTGGAAACTCTAGAGGCAGCACTGGAGGTACTGGAGCCGGCACTGGAAACTCTAGAGCCGGCACTCTAAACTCTGTAGCCGGCACTGGAGCTGGCAATGGAGGCACTGGAGCCAGCACTGGAAACTCTGGATCTGGCACTGCAGCCGGCACTGGAAACTCTGGAGACAGCACTGAAGGCACTGGAGCCGACACTGGAAACTCTGGAGCCGGCACTGGAAACTCTGGAGACGGCACTGGAGGCACTGGAGCTGGCAATGGAGGCACTGGAGCCAGCACTGGAAACATATCACCTGCAGATAAGCTACACTACTTAAGGAAATATGTAGGGGTCTCAGCTCGACAAATGTTTGATGGTATCTTCTACAGAAACGAGTGTTGACTATCAGGAAGTGTGGGAACGCCTCAACCAAAGGTATGGACATCCATTTATTGTACAGAAAGCGAACTAGCAATATGGCCAAAGATACAAACAAATGACTCAATAGGATTTAGAGCATTTGCTGATTTCATTCAAACATGTCATGAGGCTATGCCACACATAGAAGGTTTAAGCATTCTCAATGATTGTGAAGAAAACCAAAAACTTGTTCAAAAATTATTTAACTGAGCAGCTGCAAGGTGGAATTGTCAGGCTACTCAGTACATGAAAGAAAATGGGAAGTTTCCAAGTTTAAGGCACTTTACTGAGTTCATGTCCACTGAAGCTGAGATTGTGTGTAATCCAATCACGTCATTTCAGGCTCTTCACTCAACAGATTTCACCAAAATAACCAGTAAAGTTAACCAGAAAGAAAAAAGGCCCACCTCCAGTGTTCTCCATACGCAAGTGGTAACAGAAACGGAAGGCGCAAAACAAAGGCCACATGTTAAACCAACATGCATGCTCTGTCAAGACAACGGGCACAGACTTCACAGATGCACTCAGTTCAAAGACAAACGAGGATTGATTACCCAGGAGGATTATCCCTTTGATGAAAACGATGACAATAGAACCAATTAAAGAACTCAACAAGATTGTCAAAATTCAAGATGAGGATTGTAATTTAAGCGACTTTTTGTCAAACTTACCTGAAATTACAAAAGATTTCACACCTGTCCCCATGATACAACCAAAAGAAGATAGACAGGAGAATTGTGCCACAACTGATTCTGACATTAGCAAAATCTCAGGTTTCCTTTTAAATCAGGAAATCAACAACTATTACCGTACTTTTATCCTTTGTCAATCGTTGTCATTCTGGAGGAGACAAACACATTATCCAAATGTTGGACAATCAGAGTTATAATCATTCAGGCATACAAAATATTTCTGTAAACTGCAGAGAGATCTAACACCCTGCTGCATCGAGGCTTCACTTGTACCGTTAAACTTATCCTGGGGGTCAAATAGCAGAGGTCAGAATACAAATGGAGTAGACCATGAATGTGTTGTAAATAAACTAAGGTGGAAAAAGTGGCATCACACAATTCGAAATTCAAGAAGAACCATTAAAAACCACCAAGTTTTGTTGGCAGCCATTTTGTCTGTAGACCGAGGGAAATCCCAGGGGCCCAGGCCACATGACCAGAGGCGAAGAACCCAGGACCAACCATGGCAACAGACAAGCAGGATCACCTCTGAGTCCCAGCCCAATTTACATGTGATGTTCCATTTGCCCCATCAGAACCCAACAAATTTATAGAGAATTGTACAATTTTTTACCTTGAGATAGAAACCTAAGATGGATTCCTGTCGAATACCCAGGAGGGTTATCGCGTCGTTAAAAGAGATGACAATCGAACCAAATGAAAAACTCAACATGCCTATCAAGATTGAAGATGAGGATTGTAATTTAAGCAGCTTTATTTCAAAGGTGTCTGAAATTACAAAACAATTCAAACCTGACACCACGACCAATACTGATTATAAAGTTGACTACAGTAAAATTTTCATGTCAGACGGAACTGATCTTCAGACATGCATTGACCGGGATAATGAATTTCGAGAATTACAGGGGTTGATAGAAAGACACGAAGCTGGACTTTGCAAGTTAAGGGAGAAGGAACAGAGACCTAGACCACAAAATGTTCACGCACGAGATGTGGAGAATTGGAAAGCCAAGCAGAAGAAACCTATATCAAAAACCTTGTTACAAATTGACAGACATGGAGTAAGACCTCTCAACTTGTCCACAGCTAAATCCAATGAGGTTTCTGGAAAAGACAAACATGACAAACAGTTTAAAAAGTCTTTGTCATGTAAAAAAGAACAGAAACTCAACATACAGGTTACTGAAAATGCAGAGAAACAAGTCGTAATGCAAAGGCAAAAACACAAGAAAGTTAGTGAAGGCATTCGGTCACAATATGTACATGACGAGAGGGAGAAAAATGTTCCTGAAATGGTTAAATTTCAAGAGAAATGTAAGAAGATGGCCTATGATAATCTGCAGGATATAAGGAGACAAGAATATGTCAAAGACGCTTTAGAAGAGAAAAAGTTTTATAAAGAAATGACCAAGCAGGAGTTTGCCCAAAAGTTACTTGACAAACAGAAGAGATGAGATGAGGCTTCCTGAAGAGTTTAATTCTCTAGAGGAATCCAGAAAGATTGTTTATGACAATCTGGATAATATAAAGAGGAAGGAAGCTGCCAACTTCGCTCCTGAACACTTTGAGTGTCTTGTTACTTGTGTTCTAAAGCCAGATGTGCAACACCCAACAAATTTATAGTGAATTTTGCATTTTAAACAGAAACGTAAGATGGATTCTCGTCGTATACCCAAGAGGGTTATCGAGTCGTTAAAAGAGGTGAGATTACAACCAAATGAAAAACTCAACAGGCCTATCATACTTAAAGATGAGGAGTGTAATATAAGCAGCTGTATTGCAAAGGTGACTGAAATTACAAAACATTTCAAACCTGACAGCACAACCAATACTGATTATAAAGTTGACTACAGTAAAATGTTCGCGGCAGACGGAACTGATCTTCAGACATGCATTGACCGGGATAATGAATTTCGAGAATTACAGGGGTTGA
>NW_015113932.1:158721-162810 GCF_001443285.1 Poecilia latipinna | reverse complement strand
ACAGAACCAGAAAGTGGCAACCAGATCTGATGTGTAATTTCAAAATAAAAGCACTTCAAAATAGTCATTTGTTATGTTTTTCCCCTAAGTTGCCGTGCCTCGTGCCTATTGCTGAGAAACTCTGTTTCCAAAGACTCCTACCACTTCTGGATGACAGAGGGACACCTCTAGAACAGAACCAGAAAGTGGCAACCAGATCTGATGTGTAATTTCAAAATAAAAGCCTGTCAAGTCATTTTTTTATCTTTTCCCCCTAAGTTACTGTGCACATTGCTGAGAAACTCTGTTTCCAAAGACTGCTACCACCAATATCAATATAAACAGAAACAGAAGAGGGAAACGGACAGAGGAGTTTTGTCCAATAGTTACTTTTGTACCAGATAAACTGGAAAAGACAAAGAAAGCTGGAATGCAAAAATCTAATGCACGCAATGACCAAAGTAAAAAACAGAAGAAGAGGGGAACGGAGGAAGCTAAAATGTGGTGTCCAATTAGGAAAAAGAGACCAAAACCTCTCTACTTGTCCACAGCTATATTAAATGAAGTTTCTGGAAAAGACAAACATGATGAACAGTTTAAAAGGCCTTTGTCATGTAAAAAAGAACAGAAACTCATTGTACAGGTTACTGAAAATGCAGAGAAACAAGTCGTAATGCAAAGGCAAAAACACAAGAAAGTTAGTGAAGGCATTCGGTCACAATATGTACATGACGAGAGGGAGAAAAATGTTCCTGAAAAGATTAAATTTCAAGAGAAATGTAAGAAAATGGCCTATGAAAATCTGGAGGTTATAAGGAGACAAGAATATGTCAAAGACACTTTCGAGGAGAAAAAGTTTTATAAAGAAATGACCAAGCAGGAGTTTGCCCAAAAGTTACTTGACAAACAGAAGAGATGAGATGAGGCTTCCTGAAGAGTTTAATTCTCTAGAGGAATCCAAAAAGATTGTTTATGACAATCTGGATAATATAAAGAGGAAGGAAGCTGCCAACTTCGCTCCTGAACCCTTTGAGTGTCTTGTTACTTGTGTTCTAAAGCCAGATGTGGACAACCCAACATATTTATAGAGAATTTTAAATTTGAAACCGAAACATAAGATGGATTCTCGTCGTATACCCAGCAGAGTTATCGCGTCGTTAAAAGAGATGAGATTACAACCAAATGAAAAACTCAACATGCCTTTCAAATTTAACGATGAGGTTTGTAATTTAAGCAGCTTTATTTCAAAGGTGTCTGAAATTACAAAACAATTCAAACCTGACACCACGACCAATACTGATTATAAAGTTGACTACAGTAAAATGTTCGCGGCAGACGGAACTGATCTTCAGACATGCATTGACCGGGATAATGAATTTCGAGAATTACAGGGGTTGAAAGAAAGACACGAAGCTGGACTTCACAAGTTACAGGAGAAGGAACAGAGACCTAGACCACAAAATGTTTACGCACGAGATGTGGAGAATTGGAAAGCCAAGCAGAAGAAAAATGAATCAAAAACATTGTTGCAAATTGACAGACATGGAGTAAGACCTCTCTACTTGTCCAATGAGGATTCTAGAAAAGACAAAAATGACTTACCGATTATAAAGTCTTTGTCACGTAAAAAAGAACAGAAACCCAAAAAACAGGTTACTGAAAATGCAGAGAAACAAGTCGCAAGTCGCAAAGGCAAAAGCACAAGAAAGTTAGTGAAGGCATTCGGTCACAATATGTACATGACGAGAAGAAGAAAAATGTTCCTGAAATGGTTAAATTTCAAGAGAAATGTAAGAAAATGGCTTATGAAAATCTGGAGGTTATAAGGAGACAAGAATATGTCAAAGACGCTTTAGAAGAGAAAAAGTTTTATAAAGAAATGACCAAGCAGGAGTTTGCCCAAAAGTTACTTGACAAACAGGAGAGAGAAAAGAAAGTTGAAATGAAAAAGTCTTTGACTGATGCATGGGATAGTCAAGTTGAATATAAACGGCAGAAGAAGATGGAAATGGACAAGATTAAGAAGCAAGGGTCTTATTCCTTGATGGAATCAGAACAGTTGCATCGAACGGAGGAAGTTAAGAGGAAACAGAAGAAGCAAAAACTCAGCACACAGGACAAGACTGAGCAAAACATGAAGGACCAAATGATAACACAGTGTGAAATATATCAGTGTTGGTGACTCAAATGAAGGCTTTCAATCTAAATCAGTGTTTGTACAACACGTTGATGTGGATGAGATGAGGCTTCCTGAAGAGTTTAATTCTCTAGAGGAATCTAGAAAGATTGTTTATGACAATCTGGATAATATAAAGAGGAAGGAAGCTGCCAACTTCGCTCTTTTGGAGGAAAGGCGATTTCAAGTGAGAGCTAAGCAGCAGTTAGGCCAAAAGTTACGAGAGGAACAGGAGAGGGAGAAGAAAGCCATTTTGAAAAAGTCTCTGACTGACACATTGGATGAACAAATTCAATATAAACAACAGAAGAAGAAGGAAATAGTTGAAATTGAAAGGCAGCAAATGGACTGCAGTCAGATAGACTGCATCAAATAGAGGAAATTGAGATGAAGAGACAGAAAAAAAGGAAAGACCGGAAATTTTTTTCGAGGCAGGGTGAGACTGAGCCAAACATGGAAGACCAAAAGAAGACTGTGGATGATAATTTAGAGGATATATTGAAGAAAGAAGCTGCCTACGACTCTTTTGCAAAAAAAGCTATGCAACAATATGGCCAAGGAGGAGGTTCCCAAAATGTTACGTGAAGCACATCATCAGGAGAAGAAAACTCCAAAGCAAAAGCCTCTGGCTGATGAACTGGCTGCCCGATATCAATATAAACAGAAACAGAAGAGGGAAACTGACAGGACTGAAAGGCAAGGGGTGCTTCCCGGATATCGAGCTGAGGAAATTGGAGCGAGGAGACAGAAGAAGGATCCCCAGCAGAAACTGAAGACACAGGACAAGACTAAAAAACATATGGACAACCCAGATGCAATGCAGTGGGAAATGCATCACAGTGTTACTGAGCAAGGAAGAGATGTTCAGTATGAATCTGGCTTTCTAGACCATGAGAGTGACTGCGACATTCCTGATAAGGACAGAAGTCGTGAAATACGTAAAAAAATAGTGTACGACCAACTGTCACTTATAAAGAAGGAAGAAGCTAAAAAAAGGCTTTTATGCTGGATAAGCTGTTGAAAGAAAAGAGACATCGGGAATCTGCAGAGCAAAAGCGTGAAAAACTAGAGAAAGTGAAAAAAGCTGCAGCTATCAAGTCTGACTAATTTTCGGGATTCCCAGATACAACGTAAACGGCAGGAGAAAAAGGAACTTTGTGAGATTGAAAGGAAAGACATGACTTCATTAATTGAATTGGAAAGAGTGTGTGGAGGTGCAAATTGGAAAAGTATCAACCTTCCGCAAAACAAACAGCCTGCTGACAAACATAATGACGTAAAAACCAGCAATGTTTGCAGACCTTTACTGAGTCGTCAGAAAGTTACCAATACCAAAGCTGTCAAACTTCCCTCGCTGAAATCCAACTCTGTGCACCTCTCTGAGAATTGCCAACAGAACTGTAAAAGGGTAAAATTCCCATCCATTTGCAGTCCCAAATGAATATCTCTTTCTCAGCTGGCCAAGGAATGCTATGGGAATCCCCCGGAGGAGTTGACCCAAGTGGCTGAGGAGAGGGAAGTTTGTCTATTGTTAAAATTAATTAAACCTATGTTTATACAAGTTCTCTTCGGGTGCTCCGGTGTCTCTACAAACATAATACTACATAGGTTAGCTAGCTATAAATAAATAGGTCTATCAATAGGTAGGCAGCTATCGACCACACTTTATTTGAGGGGCTTTGCATAACACTGACATGACATATCATAAACATGACATAAGTTCTGTCATGAACACGAAGGAGTCTTTATGAATGTCTAGGTGGGCCCCATATGGGGGAAAGGAGGGCAGACCAGATGGGTCCCAAATGGGTTTGTCCATGTAGGGCCACAGCCTACATGGGCCCTACAGGGGCAAACCCATGTGGGACCACTGTGGAACCCACGGACAAACCCATATGGGACCTATCTGGTCTGCCCTCCTTTCCCCCATATGG
>NW_015113932.1:102678-155475 GCF_001443285.1 Poecilia latipinna | reverse complement strand
ATATATATATATATATATATATATATATATATAGTGACAGTGCCCAACAAGTAGCTATCAGTTGAAGCTGAAGCTGAATTCATCTCCCAAATGTAAATTCTAATTTGGAAAAAAGTATATTTTGCTTTGTTTTTAATTTTTTATCTCAATGCTTTCCTGGCCAATTGAGGTGACGGTGTGTATCACCAACACCTTGAATGTGTATTCAAGACACATTTGTCTTGAATACTGACAAATGTGTCAGAACCACACGGACTGAGCTGGTCATGTCAGATTGATCTAAATCGTTATTATTAAAACGACTTATTGTAATTTTAAGACATCTTCTGCTGTTATGACTGCATTCTCGTAATTAAAAATTCTTGTAGCTTGGCCATAATACTCCCTTATGCAACACACAGAAGAGATTATTGAAAAGGCACTTTTTGAAAGTATTTTCTGTATTTTTTTTTAATAGAAATTGAGGATGAGGGAATTGATTAAAATCAAATCTGGTATAAAAAAAATGTGGAAGTCAGGCTTCCACATCAGGCTTATTCACTATATGACTAACTGGATATTACTTTATATTCATATTTCTTTGCTGGTATTACTTGAAAGTGTTGCAATTTAATATCTCACTTGAAGGCCTGATCCACATGCGAATACTTCATATAATGTAAACACTAAGATGAGAGAAAAAAGGTTTGTGAAACGCAAAATATTACAGAAGAAATTCAGTTTTATTGTAAGTAGAAACATGATTACAAAATGAAAATGAATATACAATATAATTCCCAGCATTTACTGAGATGTCAGACTTGTTTGTCTTTACTGGTAATGAAAACACGTCACTCTAGTGGAGAGGAAGAGCGGCTCAGCTCAGTCCAGGATCACCGCAGTGAGGGTGATCCTGGACCCTCACACTGGGTCACACTGTAGCCATCTACCTGTAGCTATTAAAGTCTACAGGTAGATTGTTGTATTTCTGGTCCTGCTGTTTCCAAATGCCAATTCAACCAAATATTGTAAATAAAAAGTTAGTCCAAGCTGTGAGGATCCAGCTGACCGTGGACTGATGGACACCATACCAGTCAGCAGGTCCAGGTGCTTGGATCCCAGGGAAAGATAATTGACAGAGTGGCTCAATCATGGCTCAGAAACACATCACAAGGTGTTGCGATGCAAACCTGAAAAATTAAAAACAATATTAAAAAAACTAACAAGTGTTCATATTTAGTCACACAACGTAATCAAAAACTAATAAACCCCAAGCTCTTTTTGAGAGTTTTGATTGAAAAGGAATTGACAATATCTCAGGAAATGAAATGCTTAAGTGAAACAGTTCCTGTGTCACAATTAAAGAAACTGCAAAAAATATGTCAGAGGTGTAACATCATTGAAGTTACTGAGTAAGAGTGAACTGAAATATTTTCTACTTAGAAAATGCATGTCAAAATCTGAATGTTCTTTCAAAAATATGTAGCTGAAATTAATTTGAACTACTAGCAAACGCAGTACAAGGTTTGCTATCTGAGTCAAGTTGCCCCCCCACCTTCTACAAACCAGACAAAATTGGTGTCAAACGTTTGTGCAGCAAATATTTTCATTTCTGCTGCTTTGTCTGAAGATATTAATGAAAGGACAAACAGCCCCCCCTCCCCACTTTTATGACAAACAAAATTGGTGTCAAACGTTTGTGGTTTGTGCAGCAAAAGTTTTTCATTTGTCCCGCTATCATTTTAAAGATATAAAGAAAAATGTTCTCCAGGGGTCCCCTTACAAAAAAAATCACATGAAAATCACATGTGGTGATTTTTCACATGTGGGTCACATTTCCACATGTGGTCAAGTATTTTGTTCATGTGTTCAATGTTCCTTACATCTTGTGATCTCATAATTCTCACATGTGAACCATATAATTTTTTTCACGTCAATATCATTAGATTGCCTGTCATACCCATATTACATTTATCAATATTTTTATGAGCTGTTATACATTTAAGGTATATTTTATGAATGTGCAACATATATATTCACATTTCATATTTTTGAAATGTTATATGTGAACAATAGAATAAATCTGACAAGTACACACTGACACCTTTGGACGCCCTTGACTTACATGTTCCCTTATGGTAGGGGTGCCCAAAGTCGGTCTTCGAGGGTCGGCATCCTGCACATTTTAGTTCTCTCTTCTTCTTCTTGGTTTTTATTGGCGGTTGGCAACAAACTTTTAGTAGCATTACCGCCACTTACTGGTATGGAGTGTGGTTCGTGATGATCTATATACTTCATCCCTATAATATTTCTGACTAAACATACACTCACATTCACACCAACTTATATAACTTTACTTTTATATAGCTTATAAACCTCTCTTCATTATTCTTTGCACATTCACAACCATCTTACTCTACTCAGATTCTATGAAATACCTTTGTTTTTTTTAAGAAACCGAATAATTATTTGGATATGTCTACTCCCCAAATCCCTCCTTAAAAAATCTGATAAATTAAACCTTTCTTTAATACCTTCACACTCTCTCAACATGCATCTTCTCTCATCTTCATATTTATAACACTCTAAAATAACATGCTCTATTGTTTTAAACTTATCACAATAATCACACTTTCCAGTTTTATGCTTCTGTATTTTAAAAAGTGAATAATTAAGCCCTGTATGACCAAAACTTAACCTTGTTATAATTCTTTCCTAATTCCTGTTTCTTCTTCCCTTTCTTTTCCTACTGAATTTTATAAAATCATCTTCCTGTTAAACTGACATCCCACCTTCTCTGCCATATTTTCTTCAGCTCCTCATTGACTTTACTTTCCCCTTCAGATTTACTTGTCCTAACTATAAAACTAATAGGATTATGTATTGCCTTCTTTGCCGATTTATCAGCCCACTCTTTACCTTCTACCCCTATATGTGCTGAAACTCACAAAAACAACTATTAACCCCATATTTTGTATTCTAAATAGAGTATGATATATTTCTAATAAGATGTCCATCCTACTATCCGTACTGTTATGTTTTATGCTTATCAAAGCCGAGCTTGAATCGGAGCAAATTATTGCTTGCAGTGGTTTTATGTCCTCTATCCATTGTAATGCCAATAGTATAGCTAACTTTTCTCCTGTATAAATTGATAACCCATCCGTAATTCTCTTCCCTATTTTCAAATTGAATTCTGGGATCGCAAATGCTATTCCTATTTTCCCTGCTATTTTTGATGCATCTGTGTAAATTTGGACATGTCGATAATACTGATTTAAATGTGATTGCACTGAATATCTATCTACAACATTTGATTTGTCTGGTTTCTTTACCATTATTGATATATCTACTATAGTTTCTGGCAGAATCCAGGGTGGTATAATTGATGTTGGATCTGTTTGACTAATTTCTAAAACATCCATTTTAAATTCCTTTACTTCCTTTTCAATTTTCCATCCATAACTTCTTATCTCCTTCTTTTCCTTTTCCCAGCATGACTTTAAAATTTCCCGAGTTGGATGATCACTTTTATTACCCATCAAATTTAACCAATAATTAATTCCTAGTTTAGTTCTTCTTAGATCTAATGGCATTTCTCCCGTTTCTATTTCTAATGCTGCTGTTGGTGTTGTTTTGAATGCTCCAGTACACAATCTTAATGCTTGATGTTGAATATTGTCTAATTTATCTAGATGAGTTTTAGCTGCAGAACTGTAAACTAAACAACCAAAATCAAAGTCAGATCTTATCATTCCTGTATAAATCTGTTTTAATGATTGTCTGTCTGCCCCCCATTCACTACCAGCCAAACACCTCAATATATTCAACTTTCTCTTACATTTATCAACAATCTTTTGAATGTGAATATTCCATTTTAATTTTTCATCAAACCACAAGCCTAAAAATTTTATACTCTAACTGCTCTATTTTTTGATTATATAATTTTAAATCTATTACTTTGTTTTTTTCTGAGAAAATATAATTACTTTTGTTTTATCCACTGAGAATTTAAATCCCCATTTCAGAGCCCACACCTCTATATCAATAATAACCTTTTGTAATTTCTTTACTATAAACTCAACATTTGTCCCTCTTTTCCAAACAGCTCCATCATCTGCAAAGAGTGAACATCCCATATCCTTTCCAATATTTTTGAATATGTCATTTATCATAACAGAAAATAATAATGGACTTATACTACTCCCCTGCGGCGTTCCATTTTCCACTACATATTTATCTGAAACTACTCCTCCAATTCTTACCTGTAATTTCCTATTTGTTAAAAAGTCTTTAATACATTCATATAATTTTTCCTTTAATCCCCAGTTTGTGTAACTTAATTAATAAACCCTCTACCCACATCATATCATATGCTTTTTCAATATCGAAAAAAACTGCCACTACATTTTCTTTGTTTACGTGAGCTCTTCTAAATTCATGTTCAAGACATAATGTTGTCATTAGTGCTCCTCCCTTTACGAAAACCACTTTGATAATTAGAAATATATCCCTTTTTATTTAAATAATACACTGACCTATTATTTTACATAAGTTCGAAGTTAATGCTATTGGCCTATTTTAGTTCTCTCCCTGGTGGTAGTAACAACGTTGTCAATGTTCCTCTTAGGCCTCTAATGAGCCATCATTTGATCCAGGTGCGTAAAACCAGGGAAAGAACTAAAACATACAGGATGCCGGGCCTTGAGGACCGACTTTGGACACCTCTGCCTTACGGTCACATACCATATTTTAGTCTTCCTTCTCACTACTTCACAGCATAAAGTCACATAGACTATATTTAAGTCTAAATACATAATTTTGTTTTATGTTATATTTTCTGATAACATCTATCAGAAATTGTGACCATCTGTGTTTTAGTCCAACTCCCATCATGCTACCTTGTGGTTTCAAAAAAACAAAAAATAAAATTAGGCTCCCAGATGTGAATTGCTGCTTTATTATTTACAAACATAAAAGTCAGGCTTAAAATTACAGGTCAAGGATGTACAAATATATAAACATTCTTAAATATGCCTAAAATATGTTATTTGTACCTATCAGAAAAACTCACTTGACATACATTTTTAATCTCCTTCAAGTAAATTTAAATTTGAATGAGTTTTACATTATTGATCTTATTTCTTTTAATTCAGTGTACAGATGATGGGTGTATTTATTTACACCAGTGGTCCCCAAAGTTGGTCCTCGAGGGCCGGCATCCTGCATGTTTTATTCTCTCCCTGGTTTAGCACACCTGCATGAAATGATGGTTCATTAGAGGGACTAAGAACACTGACTTGCTGAGGAGGTTGTTACGGCCACCAGGGAGAGAACTAAAACATGCAGGATGCCGGCCCTTGAGGACCGACCTTGGACACCCCTGATTTACGCCCACACACCCTGGTCACTGTCCTGCTCTCTGGCAGGACCGTCAGGACTGTAATGGAGTCATTGACAAGTCGTGACCAGCAGATGGCACCACTGCCTTTTGAATTCAGCACATTTCAGTCAAATTTCACCTTTCCATTTAACTCTTCAGCTGACTTGCCCAATTGTTCCTGGCACATTTTATGAAAGAAAAAAACAAAACAACAAATATGTTAAAATCAAGTAAAATACTATGTTAAATGTAAAAATAAAAAGTGCAGTAAAGTGCTTTCCGAGGCCAACGGATTGCCTTCAAGATAAATTTCTTCCTAATTTTACTGATTGTTTGTGCTTTTGTTTTACAAAAAAACAAAAAAAAAAAAAAAAAAAAAAAAGAAAGCGTGACCCAGATGCCAATATCATTCTCTGATGTTCTGACGCCGCCGGCTTTAGTCTCTGGGTCTTCAGCAATAGAAATCCAGCCCGTGCTTCTGCTGGAGCAGGGAGGATTTGCTCGCCTCCTCTGAAGTCTGAGCAGGGAAGTCAGGGGAAAGCGCCCAGGCCGACAGCTCCCCACTCAGCTTCGTGTCCAACAGCGTCTCCCTCATCTGCTGGTTCTCCCATGCTGCTGCCTGCCACACCACCTCCAACTCCTCCTCTACGTCCCTAAAAGGAGAAATGGGAAAAAAAAAGTAAGGAAATCAACTCGATCAGTCACTTTGCTTCACTCACAGAGTAATCTGCTGTGGCTTTCACTCAGGGAGCTGCTGGAGAGTCTCTGCAGGGGGTCTGGAGGGAGCCTAGCATGCAGTGGATGTGTGAAATTGTCTTGAAATAAATTTGAAGATTTCTTTGGCTGTTGCTTATTGGCCTTTGAGCGAGCCGGAGGGTGTCTGCTGATTTCCACAGTGAGACTGGCGTAACTGTCAAGGCAATTGTGACAATGTGGCGGAAAGCCAGGTATTCGTACAGAAATTTGCGGCACATTGGTTTCAGCAGTTTATGGCTGTAAGGAGACAGTGCTGCTTGGTTTTCTAAACGGTACCAAAGTACCGAGACAGTATCTACCTTATTACAGATTTTGTTTTTCCTTTTTTGTCTTTCTAAAATGTTGTAAATCATCAAACAAATGTTAATATCAGACAGAGAAAAGCTATGTGATATCCAAAATTATCTGACAAAACTATTGACAATTATGATTAAGCAGGTTTTTACATTACTGTGGAGGAAGTTTGATCCGCTTTTCTTTGCAGAGATTTTGTACTTCCACCACAACGGATAGCTTCTAAGGCCACTGCTTGTCAGCGAGAAGGACGTTTTGCTCTTGACTAAACCTCTCCAAAACATTTTTAAGGCCATTCTAAGTTGAAACTACTTGTCTGGTTCAGACTGTTTACGTTTGAACATAAGGTCACGAACTGACAGTCAGGCGTTGTCCGTCTGGATTTTCTGCTGTAAAACAGCATTTATGTTTCTAATTACCAACATTATTTCTATTTTCTAAATGTCACAGTTACGAGGAAGATAATCTCTTTAGAGATTTATTATCAATGTCTTCAAAATTAGAAGTTTACATACATTTCTTCTGTATTTGGTAGCACTGTCTTTGAACTGAATGACTTTGGTTTTCCTCCCCTAGTTTCTCACAATAGTTTGCTGGATTTCCGGTCCATTCCTCCTGATAGAAATGGTGGAACCGAGACCTTTTCAGATCTACGTACAATTCAATATTGGTTGCTATCAGGGCTTTGTGATAGCCACACCTAAACGCTGACTTTGGTCCCAACAGTGTAAATGGGAGTTAGGGGAAAGGTGCATTATTGTGATGTTCTTAAGTCACTTTGTAACTTCTTTGGCTGTACGTTGACCGTCATTGTCCATTTGGAAGACCAATCAGAACTCAAGCTTCGACTTCCTGACTTATGTTTTTAGATGTTTCTTCAATGGTCTTTTTATTTTATGGAGTGTAACAGTTCCTCCTGTAGCATCATACTTCACAGTTAGGATGGACCACAGGACATCTCTCCAAAAACAAAGGTCTGTGTCCATGTGTGCATTTGTAAATCTGGCTTTAGAGTAATGGCTTCCTCCTCAGTGAGTGGCCTTTCAGTTTGTGTTGGTACAGGACGTGTTTTACTCTAAATCAGTGTTTCTCAACCCTGGTCCTCACCGCCCCCCTGCTCGGCATGTTTTAGATGGGCCTCTATTCCAGAGCAGCTGATTCAAATGATTGCATGACCATCAAGTACTGCAGAAGCCTGTTAATCACCCAGAGATACAATTCAGGTGTGTGGCAGAAGGGAAATACCTAAAACATGCAGGACAGGGGGGGCGGTGAGGACCAGGGTTGAGAAACACTGCTCTAAATAATGAGACTTTAATAGTTTCAGATAACAGTGCTAAACATTGTTCTTGTTTTTTTTATTTTTGGGATCTCCTGGACTGTTGTTGAAGAAATCTGTAAGAGGTCAAACGCTTTTTAATCCCAAAGTAAATAATTATCTGGAAGGCAGTGATGAGAACATTAATGCTTTGGCCACATGAGGTGATCCTGTCAAACATATATGAACCACACATATTTATATGGCATATTTAGTGGCATTGTAAATTAATCTTGATGCATTCTTCCCTTGTTGGTTTTTACTACTATAATTTTCAATAATTTAGCCTGCACCATCTGTTAGGGACACAGACAATGGAAATCAGCCTTGGTTGTAAATTGGTGCATTTACATTTGTGTTGTTCAAAATGTTTATTAATGCACAATGTTGCCCTTCTGCAAATAAAGTAAATGAAAACATAATTAGTGGCAATTTTGTATTTGTCGAGCAATATAATTCATGATCTGTGGTGGTTCAGTGTTTTAGCAAACTAATTATTCAAGATTTACATTGATACATGTTTATGTAAAGCACCTGTGTCAGGCATTTTGGACTAGAGGCCATCACGGATGGCAAAAAAAGAGATGGTGTAAAATTATTTTATGATACTTCATGTGTTTAAAATTACTTTTAATAACCAGATCCTAGCCAAATGTCATGAGTGTGGGGTTGATGGTGGTGGGAATAAACGCAGAGACCCAGATAAAGGTGATGAGTTTAATGAAGAGACGAACACAGTCCTGGCTCAGGCACCACGGCAGCAAACAAGCACATAGCTAATACTGGTAGCAACGGACATATGGACTGAACACAGAAACGAACAACCTCTGGACTACACAGTTCAACTGAGGGGAACTGACTGACAAGCGACGTTAGAGGAGGATCTGACAAGGAACACAGACAACAGGTGGGACTAAAAACTCTGGAAGGGTAATCACAGGAACAGGACACAGCTGGGATCAATCAACGGAAGACGCAGAGACAGAGACTCACAGGGGACAGCATCACAATAAACACAGAAAAAACTCAAAAATAAACACAGGAAACTACGGATCACGACACCAAAAAGGTTGCAGAACTTGAGAAGCCCATGTGAAAATCAGAAAAAAAAAAAAAAATAAATATATATATATATATATATATATATATATATATATATATATATATATATATATATATATATATATATTTCATTGAACTTGAACTTTAGAGTGACTGCTAGTCTATCTGAAGAACATCAACTAGATTGTGAAGAAAAAAAGATAAACTGTTCTTTCAATTATTGATGTCTCAATGTGAACAAAAAAAACAACTTTGTCCCTTGTCATCTCAGAGCGACAACCACCACATATTCTCTGCTAATTACATCCAATCCAAACAGTTACCAATGGCAACCGCATTCACTGCTGCTTCAGCATACAGGAAAAAAGATTAATGAGCCTGTGATGGAGAGAAACTCTTACTGAAGACTGGCTTGATTGCAGTGACCACAGACCCACTAAAATGTATGTTGCTGCATTAAACATACATGGTGCTTTGCAAAAGCGTTCTACTGAGAAAAAAAAAGAGACCTTTGAGGTTTTTCACATCCTGTCATGTTACAACAACAAACTTCAATGTATTTTGTTGGGATTTTGTGAAATAGTTCAACATAAAGAAATGCATTGTTGTAAAAAGTGGACCAACATGAACACTGAACACAACATCCCAACAGTGTAACTGGGAGTTGGGGGGGAAAGTACATTATTGTACATGTTCAGATAAAGAATCTTTGGAAAACAGATTCTCTACTTAAAAATTGCACATTTGAAAGTAGAATCCTGTTCCTTCCACTTAACAATGATTCTATATTTTTTGTTGATCTATCACAAAAAAAGGATATTAAAAGATTTGCCAGTCACTGTGTGGCTTACGTACCACTGAGTACTATTGCATCTTTAGATATCTGCACTGCAGCCATTTCATATGGTCAATTCAATAAATCAGAATTTTACCAAAAAGTTCATTCATTTCAGTCACTCAATCCTCAATTTGAATCTAGGTTAATAACATGCTTGTGTTCATATTTTCAAGTCTTTATATTGCAAATTATGATAGTTTTCTACTTTCAGCTAATGTAAAGATGATATTTAAGATTAGAATATTACTTCAGACCAATAAAAAAACAAAACAAAAACATTTGAAACCAGAAATGTGGGTTTAATGTAAAGTATATATAACACATGCTTATGGGTAATTTTCATAAGGAACTTTTAATATAATGGAGCCTCATCATCAGGACAGAATGCATATTTTAATGTATCTCTACATTTGATAAGCCCTTGTTGCTTTTGAATAAAAGGGAAAATACATTATTAATGCAGGACAGAGCGTTGAGTGTTTGAACTAGCCTTCAACCCCTGGATCTAGTGTGTGTTTTATGAGTATTACAAGAATAATAAAGTTAAGAGCTTTATGTCTGTTGGATGCAGAAGAAACATCTCAGTGATGGGTTCAGGGGTACAACATGATTAGAAATTCTCTGTATGAGCTGAAGGCTGCTGTTAGCAAAGCACTAATTCTGTATGTCAGTGCAGGTTCTCACTCACTACGGGCTTAAAACTACAAACGCCACAGGCTGCTACGACTGTAAGATAACAAACGGGGATCTTTTACAACGACTGCTACAAAAACCGCCACCCATCTCTGTCTGTTTCAGCCGTCTCTTTCACGTCTCTCTAACTGGCAGGTTATTGCGAAGGCAGGCGAAATACAGTCCTTGACAACTGCCTCGGGTTCGTAGAGGACCCAGAATGATTTGAGAGAAAAATGGTTCTGATGGATGGGGTAGGCCCTGATCAAATGAGGGAGCCTGAAGGAAAAGAAAACTTCTGCAGCATGATCATTTGTGCTCTTGAGTTTTATTAATTTTTAGCATGAGGCCCAGCTCTATACATTAACATAAATGACTGTCAGCACTTTGAGGTGCTCAACAGCAGAAGGAAGGGCTGTTTCAACCCCATGCTTTAACAGAATTGACAGAATACTATTAATATTAGCTTAAAAATCATTGTTGTAAATGGGCAGTATTATGTAAAAGCAACATTTTTGAGTTTTACATCATATTACACTGTTATACATCAAAAACATTCCTGGAGTGTTGCCTTGATTCTCTCATGAATGTTTGAGAAATCCTTTAATCTCCCATGGCAACCATTCAGCTGTGCAAAACGCCTGGATGGACCTGGCGCCACCTTTCAGACGCAGCCTCTCCTCTGAGCTGCAGTTTCCAAGCTTCAGAGCTTCCGTCACGACTTTCCCACTCGGCTCCTTCAGACTAGCCATCGGCAATTAGCAAACACCTGGTAGAACTGCACATCTGCTGAGCTCATAATGGAAGCTTCTTCTCAGTGCAACGCTGGCAAAAACCCTGTTAAAGGATTAATAGAGGAGCGATGCTGTGATAACTTCCTGAAGGCGGAGTTTCAGAAAGAGCAGGAGTTTTTAAAGAGACAGAGGCCCAATTTCCAGGCGTTAAACCAAAAAATAAAATTTCTTGTAAGTTATATTTGATAAATATAGCATTTTTTTTAATAACTGAAGTCAAAGTAGAAAGTACATAACACTTTCCCTTTAATAAGTGAAAGCTAATTATTTGCCATAATACATCTTTTAAGTAGTAATTTACTTGGAACTTAGACCAAAGCTATTCTAAAGAAGTGGCTAATCAATACTAACCATCCACTGACTTCAGTACTTCGAAACCCTGTTGCATTTTAATCAGATTCTAAACTTACTGACAACAGCTTATATTATCAGGGTCTCAGTTTGTTGGCTGCTGAAAGTAAATTAAATGAAAATGGGGGAATTTATAAGCAAATTACCAGCTTTGGTTGTTGATTTGGAGGTTGCTATTTGTTTATATGAGCAAGTCTTTCTGTGTTGAGCGGCTAGATAGCAGTGGGAGGAGCAGACTATGTTTTGAGGAGGGCAAAAAAAGCTCTGAAAGCTCAATTGCCACCTCCAGAGCTCCGTGAAGTCTCGGGCAGTGGCGGTTCCCCGGAGGCTACGCAGAACTCAGCTGGCAGGCAGCAATCACAACCAATCAGCATCTCTGCGGCTAAACCACGGGCGGAATATAAAGCAGAGGATGAGAGGGAACGTAGACTGACTCGCAGAAAGATTCTTCTGAAGGGAGACGATGAAAAGTTTCACTCCAAATGCCCTTCCTGAGCACAAAGCAAACTTGTTTTCTCAAAAAAAAAAAAAAAACACCATCTACAAACAGGATTTTTTGGTAACATTTTGGCCCCGGTGTATGGTTCCAATGACTTGGCAAGGCTGGACTGTGCGTCAGGGGAGGACTATCAGAAAGAGTATAATTAGGGTGACCATTCTCTGAGGCAAGGTTCAACTCTGCTCTGATCGCACGAAGGAGCCAAAGACGGAAAATTTTTCCTAATAAGATATATTTTGAGACAGTTGGCGTCACTCAATGTCATTAAAGGGATTTTCGGCTGTAAAACCTTGAGCTCAGTTTAATGAGGCGCTTCTGATTAGAAACATGTCAAAAACTCAGCAAAAATTCAGAGCCAAGGAGGAAGCTCTAAATTATAATCAGAATCTGCTCTCAATCCGTTCCAATGAGTCGGTGGTTATAGGAATTTAACCACAGCAAACAAACTTAGGTGCACACCTCTGAAAAGTGCACAACGCATGTAGAAAAACAATGAAAAAGAAATAGGACGTTCCATTTCCCTCGTTTTTATTGGCCAAAAAACACTGAGCAAAATCCTCTTAATTAGTTAGCCTGTTCGGTTTACTGGTTTGTAAAATTTATAAGCGAGTTAATAAATCTATTGCTGCCAAAGCAAAAAGTTGATTTACATAATGCCCCTGTAATAAAATTGAATCAACCAAAAATCATAGGACTTTGTTAGTTTTTCACACTGCTCCTTCATTTTTGCCAAGTTCTCATCAAACATATGTTAACAAATTTCAAGAATAGTCATTAGTCTGAAGGATTAATAAGGTATACGAGAGCCACTGACCTTTTTGTTTTATCTTATGTAAAACTGAGAAGATGGGAAGTGGACTGGATGGGAAGCAACTTAATGTGGAAAGAAACAAACATCTGTCTCTAACGTACATTTTGGTTTATTGCATTTATTGCATTGAGGTTTAAGCCTCCCATACAAAAAGAAGGAATTAATATTATTTATCCCTGATTAGTCGGATTTATCCTGAAAAGGTCGACTACTCAGCCATGCGTGTCAGAAACAAACCATGCAGAGCACATGGGTGATCATAGCGATCTTACAAATCGATTACCAAACTGACTGGCAGCCAGTGATAAGAGAGGCTTAATCACAAGTGATAGGATCTCGTCCTGTGTGTTTACTAAAACACAGCTGCCTTTTCCATCCAATGAATAGCGTCGATAGTACAACTTTACTACATAAATTACAAAGCAAGCGAGGCTGAATTAAAAGAACGAACGACCTTCCTGAGATCGGGTAAAGGCGCTCTGGTTAGAGATGTGTCTGATAATGTGTGTGATTCGTCATTAAGATGCCCTCCAGGCAGAACAGGGCCGACTCTTCACAATTTGATTAGCTTGCTTTCATTTGATAGCAGCGGGCATCAGGCCCGGAGACGGATCTAAAAACAGACCGACCCACGGTGGGAGAGAGAGAGAGAGGGGAAGTGTTGAGAATTTTTTTTTTTTTTAATGCAGCAACCTGATTATTAGAAAGGTGCTATATTTAGCCAGTTTCACCAATTGGCTTAAAAAAAAAAAGCAAGAAAATTCAATAAAATAGTACTGATGATGCAGGTTTAATTAACAGACTCATTTTCAAACCCTTTCGTTCAATAATGTAGTATTTAAGATTTATTTGGAAGAAACAAATCTGTTCTTTATTTATGGCTGAAAAATAGCAATATTAAAGCTAATGCTCGCCACAAAGACCATTGCTGCTCCTTTTATTGGCCACATGTCACTCTAAAGTGCTGAGAAAGTCATATTTGGAGAAAAGACAATATATAATCCAGATGAAGCCGAAACCTGTCTGTGAACACGGTGGTATATTAAGATTTGAGCATCATTTGCTGCACCTTTGCTGGGATGTCTTATCACATCCACCTATCCAGCCATTAGGGCTGTATGATTAATTAAGTTTATCCTTCAGAGTCAATATCAAAACAGAAAACAATGCAAAGCTGAAAAATGATTCTTTATGTTATTACTTTTGAAATTTCACAAGAAAACAAATAATATGAAAGATTTGCTTTGCGGTCGTGTCTGCCCCCCTGAGCAACAACCAGAATTTAAACTGTGAATTGATATGCAAAGTGACGTTTATTGTACATATTCTGTCTAATTTTATTGGAATCTATGAAATCCTACACTAGCTGCACTAAAATATGAGCACATTTGTTTTATGTCTTGTTTATAATAAGTCGATGCAAATCATAATTTTCTTACTTAATCCTTTTTAATTTATATCTAGTTCTTTTATTTTGTAATTCAGGTTGATTTGTGCTTCAGAATATTTTACATTTTAATATCACTTTGCTTTTCTATTGAGGAACAGTTGAAGAACACTATGTCCCAGAATTTATTTGACCTTTATGTTTTATATAACATCCTACATTAAAGAAAATAAACAGAAAGATAACAGGAAACTGTTATGTTGAAAGCAGTTCACGGTTCTTCAAGTTGCAATGAGATGCCCTGTCTTTCCAAACTTATAGAACAATTATTTTAAATGGAATTGTTATGGATACTGACCAAAAATAAATATGATTTTATATGCTTGAGGGTTCTGCGCAGTATCTTAGCTGTGCTTAGAACTGCACATTTCTGGACTGAGATGTCTGATGTTATTCCTGGGATCTGTTGTAGCCACTGCTCCAGTTTGGGGGTGACTGCCCCGAGGGCCCCGATTTGCGAAAATGCCCAAGAATCTCACCTGAAGTTCCTGCACTTCGCTCGGCAGACTGATGCTTGTCACAACTTGCGGGATGCTAATGTCCCTGGTGGCATCCCATAATAACGCCGCAGCATCTTCACTGCTTTTTATCATGATGCTATTGAGAAACTTCCTGACACACTGCATCACGTTTTGGTGTGGCAACAGCAGTGAACCTGAAAGCAGGATTCAACATGTGATGGGGAAGTCTCTGGGGTTTCACTCTCCTTTCTGGAGATGATTTTTGAAAGACACTTGCGAGAAAAAGAAAAACAAAAAGCCGTCAGCGTGGTGAGAATAATCCTTCCTCCTCCTGTGGGTCATTTTGTCTCCAACGTCTCTCCATTGAATTGTATATAATCATTATATTTCTGCTGCTGCTTTTTATATCTTCAAATAACATGACATATAGTCCCTCCCTATATAAGATTTCTTTTTCACTTCCTGGAACGTAACCCCAAAATGTTTAACACACTGCAAAAACACAATTTTTTTGTCCATGAATTCTTGTCTAGTTTCTCGTGTAAATATTTTAGTACACTTGAATTAAGACAAAAAAACGTAAAAATTCAGCAAGAGAAATATGCTTGTTCTAAATAAACAATACTGCAGATTTTATTTTCCCCTTAAAACAGAAAAAGAAGATTTTTTTTACATGTGACAAAGTCTGTCAGTGGAACTAGTACTTTTTAAAATTATTTTAAAATTTTAATTATTGACTTAAAACAAGCTTATTTCTTGTTTCTTACGGCAGATAAACAGTTTTCCTGTAACTGTAAGTTGTTTGTCTGCCATTAGCACAGTTAGCAGTGAGTACATGAGGATGACTGACAGCGCTAGGACCCTCCTCCTGGATCCGCTTGGTCGTCTTTGATTGGGAGTGGTTCATTTCTTCAGACAGCGACAGTAGCTCAGGGAGCAGGTGGAGGAGATCGATCTTTTCACAGATAATGTGTCTCATAACAAATTGTCAACTTTTAACACGTATGTAAAAGCATATTCTTTACAAAAGCTGTATAATGCAGCTTTAATAAGCCAAATCAGACTATAAGATTGCAAAACTGAGTCAATGTTGTTTTCTTACACCTTTTTCTTTCTACACACACAGTTGTCTTTCATCTTATCGTATCCCCTCCTCTCATTCATACATTATCTCACTATCCTCCCCCGTCCTCCTCTCTCCCCCTCTCTCTCCCTCTCTCTCTTCTCTTCTCGCCCCCCCCTCCTACCGTTTCGACTGCAGCAGTTTTTCCTCAGCCTCCTGTCTTTCTCTCAGCAGCTTCTGCAGGTGAAGGATCTCCCTCTTGTAAGAAGCCGTCTTCCCCTCCGCAGCCTCCTCCAACGCTGCCAGCCTGGTTGACGCCTGCCTCCGGTATACCTGCACACGCACACGCGCGCGCACACACACATGCAAAAAGGAATGATATGAGGAGTGTTGCTATGAAGAAGGTGGACTTAGATGAAGGACAGCGCAGCAGAGACAAGTGGAGTGGAGGAGGGGGTGTCACATACACTGGGACAAGGTGAGGAGTAACAGCAACACACACGCACGCAAGCACAAACTGCAATCTGTAGATTCCCCGTCCGCCCCCCATGCGACATGTTGTTGTTGTGAGAAACATTGGGACTTTTCCTGCATGTTCTTTTCGTCTGAAGTGTGTGTGTGTCTGGATGCGTGTGTTAGGCAGCATTTAGCTGGTAGGTTCAGATTAAAGGCGGTTGTGTGTACAGATTAGAAGCTGTTTTGCTGCTGACAGTTCTGAACTGTTGCTGGTAGTGCAGCACACACTCATACAAGTGGAATAAGAAGCTCCACTAATGAAAAACACTGACTGAGGAGCAAATAGGTGAGACCTCAGAGAAATAAGAAAAACGGACAAGAGCTGAAAAATATTTTATATTTTTGTGTATGTGTGTGTGCATGTGTGTCACACCATCTCCTAGTTAAAGCATGAAATAAACATTCCTCCACGTCTGCACATAATGTCTGAATTTGAAAAATTTCCAATGGTGATTGTGACACTTTTGCACAAAAGCAGCAACATGAAGAGCTTTTTCGTATTAATATGAATTTAATTAATATGAATTTAAATTTGCCAACTGACATTGATTGTGCTTCCAAAACTGCATAATCGCTTTATCGTAAACCAGAGACAGTAAAGAAAGATGAGAGAGAAGCTCTCTGATGTAATAATTCGAGCATTTGCCACGAGCAAATTTCACCCCTGAATGCTCCTGTCTGTTGTTTGCACAAAGACCGAGAAAAGACAGGGGAGCAAAGTAAACAAGTTGAACTTATTATATTAATCTTACAGTGTTTTTCTCTCAAGGGCGGAAAAAAAAGAAAGAGAAACTTGTTGCTGCTCCTTTAATTTCAGTGCTGCACTCTTTCTGTTCAGGCTTCTTCGAAGCGGTGACAGTAAACCATAAACTGCTGAGGTTTATAACAAGCTGTCCCCTTTGAGAAATCGGAGAGGATGCTTTGTTTTGTTTTTCCCATTTGGACAGTATTCCTGATTTATAAAGCTATTGTGTGGCATCATACCACAAAAATACTCTCTTTTAAGCGTGCTTTTAAATCATCTTGAAATATACGTATATACATGCTCCTTTTTTCTAATTTCTCTACTCTACAACCTCAAACTTTCAGTTTTTGTTTTTTTCTTTTTTTGTCACTGACTAAAATAAATCATGTTGAATTTGAAATAAAAGAATATAATACATAGTCCAAATAAGATTAGAGTAGGAAAATCTGAAAAGTGTGGTGTGCATTTTTGTTCACCCGATCTGAAAGAATAATTTGTTGAAACCACGTTTCGCTGCAATCTGGAATTTCTAAGTCTGAACTTTTTGCCAATGCTTCTTTGGAAATTAGCTGAGGTTACATAGAAAAAATATATGTGAGTAGTCATTTTTAGGTCTGAACTTTGACTGGGCCATTCCAACATGTGAACTCTGGCTGTATGTTTAGGAGCTGTGTCTGTTTTCTCCCATGGTTCAGTTATGTTTAGCTCCACTAATCTTCAAATCAGCTCTGACCAACTTCCTCTGTTCCCTAGTAAAGAATGCAGGCCCACAGCATGATGCTTCCGCTTCTATGTTTCAAAGAATGATGTTTAGTGTTAGCTCTCCATCCCACATAGCATTTTACAAGCAGACAAAACTGCTGCATTGGTCCACACCTTGTTGTTCACTCCAAAGTGACTTCTTCTTGCTTTATTTCTCCAGTAGCTTTTTTTCTTTGTAGTTCTTTGTAGTTCTGCCATACTCTTTCCATTTCCAGGTGATGGATGGCTCTGAGCTCTTGAACAGGCTTACAACCTGGATATTGTTCTATAACCTAAGCCTGTTTTAAAACTTCTCCATAACTTTACTCCTGACCTGCTGTGTTGCTTGGTCTCGACTCTCGTCAAAGTTTCAGTGAAACTTTGTCACCCGTTTCACTGAAACAGACGACAATCATAATCACAACCTGCCAGTCTGTCTAAAATCTACATCAATTTGGATTTGACTGATGGAAAGTTGTTCTGTTAGTTCAGTGGGATTCTCTGGCTTTCGTTTATACCTACAATAAATTACACACAGGTGAACTCTATAGCAAGTGTAGCAGCACTGAGAAAGGTACAAAACAGACCTTGAAGATACTCATTCATGTTCATCTTCCTAAAATCACTGTACACCATGAATAGCTATCTGGACTGCTGTAGACATTAGCTAGTTATTTAAATACCAGACTCTCTATGCCTGTCATCTTCTTTGTTGAGACTAGTTGTTTAATGCATCATAAAGGGTTTTATAAGATAAAGAGGTGATAAGGGATTAAAGCCACTGAGATTGTTAAAAATTCAGTAGAAATACGTTACAACTTGATGTCTGAAACCTTTCTCAAATTAAAATGTATGCACTCTCTTTGAGTCAACCTTAGCATTGTTCTTCTCCTCAGAATATCTTGATATTGAGAGTAAACATACTTTCATAATGTATTCCTCTCATTCCCTTCATGCAAAGATAGAATTTACTCATCCGACAGACTTGTGATATTATATTTCATTTAATGAGACAGATGTGACTTTTAGCTCAAACTAAAGCTAGCCATGCATTGTGCAGAAATGTTAGAATTTATCCCACCTACCTACACTGCTCTACGTACTCAGCTTCTCCAGCTTTTTACTTCAGAAGACAACTTGTTGCCAATAATTTTATTTAGGTGTATCAGCATATGGAGGCAAAACTCCAAATGCACACAACACTTTTCAGGTTTTTACAATGTTTTTTCAAAAACCGTGTATCGTTTTCCTTCCACGTCACAATTATTATTTTTTTAGTTTGTGTTGGCGGACCCTGATAAAAAATATACTTAAGTTTATGCTTGTGATATGACAGGGACATAGAGGCTTATGGATATTTTTGAAAGGCTCCAGATAAATCTGACAGAACCAGACTTTTCTTTTAACAAATTAAAATTGACTGAAAACATCACAATTTTTCCCTTTTTGTGATAAACTGAAATGTAAACAGCCTAACGTCTTCTGCTTAAGAATTGGCAATTAGTATGCGTATCGCTGTAAGCGTTGGTGCATTATTGTTGGCCATGAAACATTTTTGACAAACTGCTGATAGATTTTTTTTCATATCAAAAATGAGTAGAAATAAAAACTACCAATATAAACACAAAGTCTGCATAACTGCATAGGGAATATGGCTTGCTTTTCTAATCCTTTTTGTGTTGAAATGAAGAAAAACAAATATACATATATGTCCATACACTGTCCATTTACTCTACAGCATAATTCTCTACAAGTTCTTCAGGTAGGAAGCATCTCATTTTACCCCATAACGTGTCACCTCACTCCGGTGGAAATGTTGTGACAAACTGACACAAACCAGATTATTCCATTTTCCATCCTGTCACAAAATGTCTCCTTCCGTGCGAGTTGCAAATCTTGGTGCATCGCTGGCTGGCAGGTTTTAATTCTGTTCAGATGTTTCGCTGACATTTGCATTTTGTCGCAACGTTTATCCTTCTGCTAGCAAGCTACCGTGCAACAGTTTCAAGCAATAAGTTTCGAGCTGTGATTTTCAGTCAGCCTACTCCAGGTTAAGCTTTGCCACACAAATCGCCATGATTTGACTAAGATGAGATTGCATAAATTCAGGACAAATGCTCTGGTGAGTGAAGCAGACATGCAAAGACCAAATAAGAAAATGAAACATCGTAGAGCAAAGACAAGCAGAGGTGGATCTGAAGTGGGATGGAATGAAAGCAAAAAGAAAAGAATAACTAGGAACAAATTAAACCATTGACTATTAAATGTCCCTCTGCAAGGCAGTTATTCCCTGTTAATTCCCTCCTGTGCCAAGCGATGAATGCAAATGGTGCTGTCTGGGTCCAGAGCTTGCAGCCAGAGAATCCAAATGTCTCGGGGTGCACGGGGAGGCGTGAGGGCGCCAGCATCTGGCCAGCTGACGCGGTGACATTTAGCCTGCTCTGTAAGCTGCCAAACATCCAGCTGTCCCTGCCAGATTTAGCCCAAGGGGGCGCTCGCCTTCGCAACAAGGCAACGAGAATACTAATTACAGATGCAATAGTTGATTTTAACAACGGTTTTATCCACTGAAATTCTGATGATGCAAAGGACCGTGGAGTTTTCAGATCCTTTATTAGACCCTCGGAGCATCCTACAATGTGTTAGCATTACACATAATCAAAGGACAGAAACAAGATCCATCTGTATTTGATTACTGTGTTTGATCACCTTTACCATAAATGATGTGCATACTTGGATGATGTGCCATTTTTTATTGCTTGTACA
Organism: Poecilia latipinna; assembly: GCF_001443285.1. NCBI lineage: Eukaryota > Metazoa > Chordata > Actinopteri > Cyprinodontiformes > Poeciliidae > Poecilia > Poecilia latipinna. Next base: position 134,979 of record NW_015113932.1, on the reverse strand, counting down.
AATCAATCATGATCAACAAAATTGAAAATTGATTTCTGTAACAATGGCCACTGTAGATATTGAACATTAAATTAGAATTAGAATTTGTTGTTTTTGTCACTGTACACGTACACAATGAGATTAAAACCCAACTCGAAAAATAGTGCAAACAATGCAATAAATATACACCATTTAAACATAAATTGGTGATATTTACAATCATATATATATTTAGGTAGATATGTACACATATACCATAATATAATCAGTGCATGTGAGAGATCAGGGTATTAATTGCTTTCAGAAATAAGATGTTTTGAGTTTGTTTTTGAGTAAATGCAAAAATATTCATCCCCTTAAAGTCGGTGAATATCGAATCTTTCCACACTCAGTGCTGTGATTGCAGCCACATGTACATCTACTAAACGCTGACTCTAAGGGTGTGAATATTTATGCAATCATTTATTTTTTGTTCAATATCTGTATTTGTCAACCAGTTGTAGAAATTAGTTTTTTCTTTGACAATGTTTTTTTTATCACTTTTTGTTGATCATGATTGCTTTCTAAAAGCAACAACAAAAAAAACATTATTAGTATATTTTATAGGCACTGTAGTGTAGACTGAAAAAAAATGTTTAAAAACACAATTTGAGATTCATAAAAACTTTATAATATTCTGTAAATTTCTGGCCTCGAACTTCCAGAGGTCTTACTTCATGTTTGTCTAAATGAATACGTTCAGGGGAGATTTCTGCTGAGGCAAACTTTAAATCTGCCAAAAATAGTAGTGAGCTGTTTTGTTTTTTCTGCTTTCTTGTCTTAGGACAAAGAATGAGGTGCAACTATTGTGCTAATTCCTACATATTTATGCTACCATGAATTGCAGTAACGTCCATTAATGTGCAATATCCTAATCCATTAAATTGAACTAAATTCAATAAGATGTAGAATAGAACTACCTCTGCTCATAACAAATAACTAAACCATATCTGACTCTTAACATTTTAAGAACTAATATCTTCCACATGATCATAATAAACCTTGTTGGAAGCTGATCAGCGGGGCTGATAGCAGTCAGATGTCTGTGCAGCAGCAGACATAATGCAGAATGCTGGGAATGAGATTCGCTATCGGTCTTGACTTTGATTCTGAAAAATCCCAGCTAGAAGTGAACTAATCGTTTTACCTGAAAATACTGGAATCAAGTATCTTGTTTTGAAAGAAAAACCTTCATATGCCATGCTTTTAATCTGACCAATAACTATCAGATTAAGGGTCATGTTAGCGCGTGCTAACATTCTGAAAAGGATTTACATTTCTCTGAATGAGCACCAGTGTTGTATCTGCCTCATGCTGCAGGCAGCAACTTTCACGCTCTTGCTGCAGAGCAGAGCCAAACACTGCATTGTAAACACTCTCCTCCCACCTGACCGGCTTGCTGTTATTTTAATTAACACCTCGCAATCTCAGTAACAACATCATGTCCCTTGATCCGTTCCATTAATTCACAAAATCAAATGCTACTTAAAGCCCCTGAGGCAATAACTCTATTCAACAAGCTATAAAGCGTCCGTCCGCGCATGTATAAACAGATTAACCTTTTCGGCTCTAATTAGGCAACTGCAACATCCGTCTCAGTGCATCAAACAGAGGAGGGACCAGTTCACTGCGTGGAGGAGGAAGAAGCTGGTAGGAAACGCAGGACTTCAACTGACTGAGCTGGTTTGTAAAGTGTTGGAAAGCAGACAGAGTGACAGAGCAAACGGATTCCTTTGTAATAATTGGATTTTAATGGGGCTTTTTAGGGTCTGAACATGAAAATAAGGCAGACATGTATATAAAAAAACCAAATACTTAAAATCTGACAAACTATGGGAGATATAAAAGAAAAAAAACTATTAACCTGTTTTTGCCATTTTGTTCTGTGAGACAGGAGGATGTGTCGATGCAGAGCACGTCAACATCAGTTTTCAGGTCTTACCACAGATTCTCAATTTGATTTGGGTCTTTACTTTGACTAGGCCATTCTACCATATGAATATTGTTTGATCTAAATGATTTTATATCAGCGCTGGCTGAATGTTTAGAGTTTTTGTCCTGCTGGAAGTCAAGTCTTTAGTCGTCTCCAACAGGTTTTCCTCCAAGATTGCCCCCGTATTTAGCTCCACCCATCTTCATATGAACTCTGACCCTTGTTTCTGCTGAACAGGAATGAAGCATAATACTGCCACCACTCTGGTTCATCACACAGATGCTTTTATTAGGGTGGGTACATTGTTACTTGCTCCAAAAAGTTCAATATCAGTCTCCTACATGCTTCCTGGCAAACTGTAAACATAACTTACAGCTTTCTCCCAACAATGGTTCTTCTTGCTGCCTCACATAAAGTCCAGATTTTTTTTTCTCTTGATATTCACGATGCCGCTTGTTGGACTGGATGTTGTTTTTTGTGTTCAAGCGATCATTTCTTGCTCTGTGTCCCACTTTCCCAAACAGAATTGGGAATAAAAAGAGAATTTGTTTACTCAGCTCTGTTTACATGGAACATGTTGCAAAAAGACAGAAAATTAGCTGAACTTATTTCATTGAACATTTTTAAGACTTTAGAGAGGAATTCTTCAAATTGTGACAGTTTTTAAACATTATTTGTATGGCATTTTAATTGTGTATCTACTTGGAATTGTTGAAAAAGAGATTTTTAATCTCAGTGGGACTTTCCTGGTTAAATAAAGGTAAAAGAAAAAATAAAATAGAGGTATCAGAATAAAGCAGGCAGCTTCTTTTTTAAATAGAAAAACAGCAAAGTTGATAGGAAACTTCTTTATCTGCAAGATTCCCTTCACTTTCTGCAACCTAACCCAACAAAAGACCTACACTTGTTGCATTTTGCTCACATTCAGTATTTTTTAAAACCATGTTGTCATGCTGAGAATGCTTCAGAATCACATATTTAATTTGTCACATGCCCATCACTTAAAATACCCATAATATACAACAAAGTTTGTATTATTAACATGACAAAGCTGTTGAAAAAGTTCAAGCGGTATAAATAGTTTTGCAAAGCGGCTGTGCGACCAGTGGAAAGCTGAGAGTCACAAGCATCTACATGAGGTCACCGCTCAGGTCAACCTACACACACTAATTAACCTGCAGCATGTTTATGCACTGCGGGTGAAATGCAATTAGAGCAAACACACAAAGTCCTGCCTGGACACAGTCCTGCTGAGATGATGCTTTTTAAAATATGATGTGTAACATGGCGAAAACATATTCCCCAGTTTTAGAATTTGATGTTATTGCGCCTAAAATGATCATCTGTACTTTGCTGAAGCAAAAATATTTTACTTGGCATGGAATCATGATCCCTTGCTGCAGAACAGAGTTATTTTCTGTCAGTGAGCAGCCAGTTCAACCAATAAGTCGTTTCGCTTGTGAGCTGCATTTTGATGAGGACATAAAAAAGTTTGAAACTTTGATGTGGCTGCTTTTTATTCTAGATTTTGCATAAATTAGTCACAAAATCTTCAGCAGTAGATAGCTTGGTTGCGGCTGTGTTTACGCAAGCGAATAAAGATGCTCCTTCCATAGCTGGTAACTCATACGGCTTTTAAATAGCTGCAGAGGAAATAAAACTGTTTCTAAAACTGTAGAAAGATCAGCTTCTACAGACTGCAAAGCTTTTTAAAAAGATATTTTCCCCTTGACAACTCTAGTCCTTATGTTGAGATCAGAGCAATCCATGTTCTGGTTGTTTTGTTTTGGGTTTTTTTTCCCTTCTCTCTGCCTTATGCCATCCTGTCCCACCTGCATCAGCTGGCAGGAAGCCACATACCCAGTTATAGGTCACATGCATTGCTGCTTAGGCTGCTCATGAAATATGCATTGATAGGCATAATCCTGACACGCTGAAAAACTAAAAATACCTGATTTGTCATGAGTGGAGTTCGAAGGAGAAGAGGTATATAAATACTGAGGGAGTGAATGCTGGCCTAATTAAGGAAAGGAACACAAAACAATAATCAAATCCCAGGACATGACACTTTTGGCCTAACAGCACACACATTCAGTTGTGTTTCCATAAAACACGGAATGCTAAAACTACAAAAAAAAAAATAAATAAATAAAAACATTTTATGCACAAACTGGGAAATCTCAGTTGTGCATATTCAGTATCTAGAAGTCAACAGTGACTGAGTTAGGTGGGACATTGACACTGTGTAATAATTTGTTATAATGTTTTATTTTCCTGCACTTTAAAGCTACTGCGTTTTATATGTGTTATTGATTTTAATAACGTTGACGTCTGTTTGGGCTCTGAATTAGTTTGAATATTCTGACAACAGCAATATCAGCGTCTTCTGATCAATTCTGAGGTGATTCACAAAGAGGATATTCTGACAGCAAAGGTCAACACTTTCCATAGCGATCGGCACAGATAAGAGGCAGATAAAAGATGTGTATGTGTGTGTATCTTGGGGATTGGTGGATGAAGGGCTGACAACCAAGACAAAGGCAATTGGAAGAATTTCATCTTCGAAAAAAATCCCAGGGCAGACATACATACTCCAAAAAAATTTCAACATTTTTGTAATTTCTCACATTTTAGTGCATGCTTTGCTTTTCTAACTTTACAGTCTGATCCCAAACAATAACACAGAGTTTAATTTAGTATTTTAGCTCATGTAGTTCTTGTATGCTAATGTAAAAACGTGTTGTTAATGTGTATTCCTAACCAAAAAAACACCCTGATACCAGATTAAACCTGGGGATACAAACATTATTGGCTTTACAAAACATGAAATAGAAACATGGCTCTGATTTGATCCATAATCCACTTAGATACAAAACTATAGAAACAGAGTTAGTGTAAATGCAGTTCCTGAGATTAATGAGGAGGACGTAATGTAAGAGGGTGATTTTTTTAACGAGGGGTCGTGTGAACACACGTATTCACGTGATTTTAATTGCAAAATTGTGTTTTTTCCACATTAGCGGAATATCCATAACATTTTGTGCACATTTGTAATGGAAAAGCAGCTGCTGAGTGCCGTGAAGGAAATCTCTTTCAGCGCTTTGTATTTGCAGCATCCATATTTTTCGCTGCCAGCTACAGAGGCTGAAAGCCCTTGTGGATCTGTGTGTCACAATAATTAGATCCCTAAATTAGTCCAGACGCATAAGAAATGATGTTATCTGAAGGAAGCTCTGAACCGTGTTTTTTTTTCCGTTCAACATTTGCCTTGATATAAGGAGCCCTGAGTTTTGTCCTTGGGACAGCACAAGCAGTTTCTTCTGTCTGACATGTTTCAGGGGGCTTTTTAACGCAACAGACCTGTTGCTGAAATATTTAACAGTCAGCAAGTCAAAGAGGAGCCTGTTGGACTTTTGCCAGCCTTCATCTATTCAGTGTATATTTTATGATCATGAATGAATGCATGACAGCCTTTCTTTACATTGCTTCTCCGTGATTGGAAGAGGACGGGCTATTGCATTAAAATAGGTGTGAGAAAATAGGCAATATGCAGGACCAAACACTTTCAAAAAGATAAATCAAAGCCTTTTTCAGCAGTTCCGGCAAACCCTGTTAACCTTTACTAATTCATTTTTAATTAGCCACAAAGACTGTACTTCCCTTGCTGATTGCCACTTTCGGAGAATACATTACAGAATGCACAGAAGTACTGCACCATCCTTTAGGAAATGAATAATAGAAGAAGAACTGATTGTACTAAACACACAAGATGTACGTACCAACACTTTGGAGATACTAATAATAAATTCCTCAAATTGAAGAAGAAGACGACGAAGAAGAAGACGAAGACGACGAAGAAGACGAAGAAGAAGACGAAGAAGAAGACGACGAAGACGAAGAAGAAGAACAAGAAGAAGTATACAAGAAGTATACATTTCTTGCAAACTGAAGTCTGGGAGCTGTGACTGGTGCTTGAATTGAAATGATATTATGCTGCCCTCAAAACAGGCTCAGGAGACCAAGTACACAAACAGTCTGACTGGCAATCTGGGCTGTGAGTCAATGGCTGTCAAACTGAATGGCAGAATGCAAAGACCCTAAGCTGACTGGCACGTCGCTGAGTTTGTTGTAATGGATTTATGCTCATAGTTTATTGCATGTACAGCTTCAGAAAGGGTTAAACATATGGTTTTTGGATTAACTTAATCCAGAAAGATACATCAAAGGGATAAATATGGATATGAGAGTTAATTTAGTTTAAAACATACAAAGACCAACAGGGCTGAAACGAGTAATCATGTTAATCGAGATTAATTCATTAGTGAAATGATTGTCAACTAATTTAGTAATTGATTAATCATTAACCAGAGCATACTTACTCAAAAAATGCCATTAGCTAAAAGAACATTACACACAGAGCAGTAGTTCTCTGAAAAAAAGTCTCATATTAAGCACATTTTGCTATCCAATTATGAGCAAGTTAATCAAAATAAAAAAAAAGCTCAACAGATCAATCCTGCACTATATTGATCTTAAAAGAAAGGGCTGAACTTGTCACATGTTGATGCTAGAAGTGTGTTTTTTTTTAGCTGCATATGGATCATTTGGTACAAATGATCAAACGTACACTAACAGAATGCTATGTTATATATATATATATATATATATATATATATATATATATATATTCTAAATTAAAAAATGAATTAAATTATCAGTTTTATTTGCATCTTTTAATGCATCTCTAATATTGGATAAATAAGGCTTAAGTGGTTAAATGCAAAATGTAGAATGTGCCACATTTTTGTATCAGCTTAATTGTCACAATAATCAAAAGATTAATCGGTAACTAAAATAAACTCTATAGACGTATATACATACAACAGACATAAATATTCATAATACATCAATAAATCAGCCCAATAATCAGCTACGACTGGAAATGATGAGCACTGATCGTGACATTCTGCTAGGAAATGTGTGTGTTGGGGTGAGGAGGGTGGTGGGTTAGTTTCGTCTGAAGCAGGATTATAAACAAAGCACGTCCCGACAGCTGCGGCCTCCCCCAGGCCACTTAGTTTGCACACAGAAACTACAAGTCAGTGTTGTCTTCAGCTGTCTGTGAGCGCATCGAAGGCCGAGTATAAGCTAGCCCTGACCCATCAGAGGGTCTTTGACCAGCGCTGCAACAATTAATCTCAAACTTTTATCCTTTGGACTAACAAAGCCTTCTTTTTCTGATCTTTTAAAGCAATAATAAAAAAGAAATTTAAGGTTCTTTGAGTGAGTCATGACATTATTTTTATATTCCCATATCTTAATGGATAAAAGAATCTGAGTGCTAGTAGGAGGTGAAACTTGAACTGTTTTCTTACCTACTCAAAGGACAGAACTGAAGTAACAAGTTTTGTGTCCAAACTGAAAGCTTTTCAAATCAAATGGAAAATGAAAATGAATTTTATATGAGATCACTTTCAATTATTCTGGAAAGTCATTATCAGCAGGACAATACTAATGCAAAACTGACTGAGTAGCTTTTCATCTCATTTTTATCAAAACACAGTGTAGTCTTCAGGAACCCAAAGATTAAACAACATGTAAGTTTTATTATCATGCTTGTTATCATATCTTATCTACCATAATATTGTTAATTATAAACTAACAATATTGGTAGTATTCTTTCACTTTCAGGTTCTCGAACTGGAAGGAGGCCAATAGATACCAGCTGAAGTACAAAGCATCCCTAAAGATTAAACTCTACATATTGCCGTATTAAAATGCCATAATAACAGTCTTAAGAGCCCAGGCCTTAATAGTCTGATAAAAGGTTGAATCTTGTTCCTTAGAAAGAACTACATGTTACATAAAACTTGATAAGTGGACCTTGAAGGAAGCTGTTCCCAAGAAAACAGCAGATCTTAAATCACTACAAACAAGTAACATTTTGTTACTATGGAATCACGATTTACCTCTTTTTAAATGATAGGGCACCAGTTGTCCTTCAAAGAGCTACAACCAAATGGCTTCTAATTGTATCCAATATTCAATCTAGCAAAGACGGATCAATCCAAAGTAAAGCAGCTATTTGGTTGAATAGTAATAATTTATATTGAATATATAAACTATATTCAAACAGTATATATTCAAATGAAGGCAAAATTAATTTGCAGAAGAAGTGGAAATAAAGCAAAGACCTCTATGACCTAACAACTGCTTTAACTCTGTAGTCCAGTCAAGAACTGAGAGAAAATGTTAAAGAAGTAAAACCTTCTATCACCTTTCCCCACAGATCAATATCACCACTGGGTTTTGCTTTGCCACAAAGGGCACAGGGATGACACCCTGATCTAATTCCCAGGCCATAAATCATTCATCACCAGCAGGTACACACAGTCAGAGCAGTCAGAGAAGATGGCAAACCCCTGACCTTTTCACGCTGGGAACTAAAGCATCCTCTTGCTTCTGTCTGTTCCCCTACGTCTCGCTGACTCCCCCTTTCAGCTAAACATAACCATTTCTAAATCTAATACTCTCTTTTCAATCTGTTCCCATATGTGTCCCCCAGAACATGACTTGAAGATGAGCAGTCCTCCGACTACTTCAGCAGAGAAGCCCTGTCCTCCCCTAGAGGAATTAGAGTGTAAAATCTGCTACCAGCGCTACAATGCCAACAACAGGAAGCCTAAGATCCTGGACTGCCTACATCGGGTGTGCTCTCGATGCCTCGTTAAGATTCTGGACGTCACCGACGGAGCGGGCTGCGTCCCCTGCCCCTTCTGCCGACACCAAACTGAAATCACTGAGTACCAGGTCTCCGCCCTGCCTGATGACGTCAACATCATGTCCCACCTGACAACACGAGAAAAGTTCTGCAGTTTGGACAAGAAGAGGGAGGTGGTCTTGACGCCAAAGAATTTGTCCTCCACCAGTCCGTCCCATGACTCCTCAAACTGCCTGGTCATCACCATCATGGAGGTTCAGAGGGACTTGCAGCACTCTCCGAGCCACAACGGCAGCTCGGATATTTACGCCGACCAGAGCCTGGACTCTGTGTCAATCGGTTCCAACGGACCCACAGATCATGATGCGCTTTCGAAGCTCTGCAATCACGTCCCACGTATCCTGGTGTGGCTGCTTGGTTTCTTATACTTTGGTTCGTTGCCCTTAGGAATCTATTTGTTAGTGATCCAGAGAGTGACTCTAGGAATCGTATGTGTTAGCTTAGTGCCATCGAGTCTGACAGTTTGCCTAGTGTATGGGTTTTGTCAGTGCCTGTGTCAGGGCATGTGTGACTGCTTTGCCCGGGGCTGAGAGTATGGAAACCAGTGAACCGAGGGATAAAGATAAAGTAAGCTCCAGAAGTAAGAAAGCTAGGGTGATATCCTCTTCATGGGGCTTAATAGCTCTCCTAGCACGCAGCTGTCCTCATGCATATAAAGGACCACGCAGAAAGAAACAGAAACCTATCTTTAGTGATGTGCTCTGCTTTCTTCACGCCTACTGCTTCAATATCAGTTTGGTCAAGAGGAACAGAATCACTGACAAGCTCAGTCTGCGACTGGAGCCTGCAGTACACCTACAGTCCTGTGATGTACGTCTCTGTGTATGTGCCTGAGTTGTTCCGTGTTGTGACTATGAGCTGGTCTTACAGCCTTTTAGAGCAAGCACTCGATATTTCACGCAAGCAGATTTAGGAGGAAATGACATAACCATACATTGCGAAAGTATTGATACTAACTGAGTTCGTCTCATTTTGTCATGCTTCAACAAACTTCAATATATCTTAGGGTAATTTTACCAATATACCAAGATAAATTAGGGCATGATGGACATTCCTCATTGAAACAAACATTAAACTTTCTGGTTATGCAAAACATCATGAGTGAAGAAAAACTAACCAAACATGAAACATCATGCTGTGGGGATGCCTTTCCTCATTTGGTACCAGCAAATTGTTCAATGGTTGATATGAGAACGAAGTTACAGTAAATGCAGTGTAATCCTAAAAGAAAACCCGCTAAGAGGCCACAAAAGACTTGAGACTGGGTCACAGTTTCACCTTTTAGAAGGATGAGAACACTTAACTTACAGTCAGAATTGCAATTATAGAATCAATTTAAGCATGTCCATTTGTTAAAATGATCGACTCACAGACACACTATGTCTAATCTGACTTAGCTTGAGCTATTTTGCAAAGTAGAATATGTAAAAAAAAATAAGTGTCCTGATGTGGAAAGCACTTGCAGCTTTAATTCCAACAACAACCATTGCCAGAGGGGGTGAATAGAAAAAGTTTTGAAAAGATTTTGATAAGCATGTATTTTTTCCTTCCACTGCACAAACATGGTCAACTTGATGTTGGTCTATATAACACAAAATGCAAATGAAGTACATTGCGGTTTGTTTTCGTACCTTGGAAAAATGTGGAAAAACTTTAAGAAGTATGAGTCATTTTATGAGACATACATTGAAATTAGAGAACATATTTACTTATTATGCAGCAAAGTGAGATAAGGAAGACTGTATAGGAAATCAAATCCTGTGAAAAAAGGGGAGTTACATATGCGGTAACTCCCCTGCAGCACAACCAGAAAAAGTTTAATTTTCCAAACTTATCTTGTATAAATGATATAAATGATTGGTACATTCCAACCCCCAATGGTTCTGCTATATCTGTTCCAACAATGGTACTAGCCAATGTTAGTCATTTTGTTTAACTGAAGCTGAGACGCAATATCATGGTGGTCGTCTCATAAAGGTTAAAGAAAACATCTAAATATCGGTAAATATCGGTGATTGCCATAACAGAAATTTTAATATCAGATATTGATATTGGCCCAAATTTTCATATCAGGTCATTTCTAGTTCTAAGGTTTGCATACAGTTATAAGACTACATAAGCTATAAGTTTATTTAATGTAAATCATATACTTTCCAATCAGATACAAGTCTGGAGTTACAATTTGTATGTTTAGGATTGAATTATTTTCCAAAAGGTGTTTTTTTAATAACTCCATCTATTTTTTTGTTGTTGTTCTTGTGTCAAATTTGTATGCAAGACATTGTGGACTGATGCAGAAAAGTCTGATATTTCCAGCAGCACCTCAGAGAAAGCTAAAAACTGTTTAACTTTCTAATAATAATTCTGATATGTGAGCTGCACTGCTGTTCACAAACAAGGTGGTTTGAATTGTACGGGTTTCATAGACGCACAAAGCGTTTGTGTGTTCAGAGCCAAGACTGTGCCAAATAATATGACAAACTCCATCCTTCAGGCTTTTACACAGCCAGAGTCAATTTAACTTCTTTTGTGTGTGTCGATGACTGAGGGCTTTGGAATGACTTGTTTTATGCATTTAATGATAAAATTCCAGTAATAATTTTGCAATTTGAAACTATTTGTCATCGGAGAGCAAATGCAGCCATTTAGGATGGGTTTTCAGAAAGGCTTTCGGTCGAATAAAAATTCTGGAAATTCCTTTATGTTTCGGTTTGACTGCCACAAATCAGCTTCAAATTTGACCATGTTGATGTTCTCACAGTAACAACCATCTGAACTCCAAAGCCTAAAGTTTTTCTTTCTTAAATGTTCTTCACCTCTTTCAATCACACTTTTCTGCCTGTGTCAATGCCCTCTCCAAAGTTTCCCCTTGTTTGTACACTGTTTGCTTAATACCACACAATTATACACAGTTGCCATAAGAAGATGAAATAAACGGGGAATTATTTTCTATATAAAGCGTGTCTTTGACTCTACCTACTGCTTCGCACATCAGTCAGACTGAATGCAAACGAGAACCAAAATTATCGTCATGAGTGGATCAGCCACACTCCATTAAATCAGGCTTGAAGAGACACCAACACACTCAGGTCATACTTCAAAAATCAATCAAAATTATTTTTAGGGAGCAAAACGTGAAAAAAAAAAAAAAAAAAAAAAACCAGTTGTCTTGTAATTGTAGGTATTTTACTACAAAGCCAGCTATGTTGTTCATGAAGTCTGACTACTAAATGAGAATAAAAAATTAAATCACAATTATTATTATATTATACTAGAGATAAATCTAACAATCACACTGGAAGACTTGGAGGATACAATATTTCAAGAGTCATGAATTTTCACTCTGAATCGTAATAACATATTTAGTCCATTGGATTAATTGTTAAATAATTGTGAATTTTGCAAGTCTGTTAGCTGCTAAAGCTAACAGAGAGTTGTCAGGACATCATGATGAGGGAAAAGCTAATTGTTAGCACCTTTTAAAAACCTCTCCAGGAGGAATAATTTTTTAAATACAGGGTTTCACTCACATTCGTTATTTAAAGCTGCAGTATGTAACTTTTGCATAAAATATGTTTTCTTTCCAAATTTGTTAAAACTGCCATCATGTCGTGACAGCACTAAGACCCTCCTTCTGGTTGTTTCTGACTGAGTGGTGTATTTCTGCAGTCTGTACTGAGAGAACTGGGAGAAGGTAGAGCTAACTAAATTAAAAACATAGAAGTTAAATTAAAATTTCACAAGATAGAAAAGATGGAATAAAGGACTCTTTTGATTTTCTAAAAAAAAAAAAATGTAAATCTGGGTCAGGAACTGCATGGGTCATTCAAACTTGACTCCATAAAATATGCAAGATTTTCAGGTGTTTCTAGGAGATGGACCTGCATGAATATTAATCGCACATGAATAATTTAGTCACAATCTGCTTTCTCTTTATGGCACCAAATAACTCACAATTCATGAGCTGGTGTGAGGCTAATAGGTTGATACCAGGTAAAGAATATCTGAGAACAGTTTTGTCAGTATTTCAGTGTGAGAGAAAAAAATGGAAGCCAAAGGCAAAAACTGAAACATTAAGTTTCACTTTTAGATTAATTCCATACCGAGGACGAGGAGGTTCGGCACTTTACAGAAGGGAGGCTTGCACAACCGACCAAGTACGGTCAGTACGGTCAGTAGCTGGACTATGTTAATACTGTATCTGATTTTTCTGAGAAATGTTCATGGCTGTGATGTCTGATATATCATCATTTGTTTCTGGACAGTGTGACTGAGGAGAGAGTGTGATCTTTGGTGTCTGGTGGACAAGAGTAATTAATTCCAGTGAAAATCCTAGTAGAGTTTAGCAAACTATGAATGGCTACATTTGTAAATCTGATGTATTTGTTGCTGTCAGGACTCCCTTGAATAAGTAGGATTTTATCCTGGTAAAATAAAAAATAAATAAATGAAATGTATTATGGAAAGAGAGAAAAGGCTTTTTGCTGGCATCACTCCCTAACAACCACTGCACTGCTTTGAAGATTTTATTTCCTTCACCATCCATCAGTGTATGTGGTGAAAGGATAAATATGGCTCCTAGCATATTGAGGCTAACAGGAAAAGCCCTCTATATCAAGTGCTTTTATATCCTGAATGATATGTAGCCAGAAGTTCTATCAATCTGTATTACTATTAACAAAATTCTTCTTACCAGATTTAGCAGAAGTGACAAAAGATTAGCTTGTCATATTTTTTTTTTATCGTCTGGACCAAGGGAACGAATACATGGGACAAAATATGTATACAATAGAATAAAGATCTATGTATTTTGCTACAGGATGTGTACTTGAGATTAAACCATTAGTGGAAAAAAGGTGAAAATCCCTTTTAATTTAAATGTTATGCTATTAATGTGATGCTGTAGCTCCTCTAGATATAACTTCACGTATGTGTAGGAACATTCAGCAGACTGAAAAACAAGTGCTGGAAATTTAAAATGCTTTAAATCACCTGCGTTCAGCTGAGATTTATATGCGTCTTCAGTCTCTCTTTCAGCAACCAAAACGCCCTCAGAGCTCGGAACAGCCACAGATAAGAGCTTTGCTTGAACAGAAAGCATTTGTTGCAGGATGTCTGCTCGCTATGATTAGAGGAGCTGATTTGACCTGAGAGAATGTCCCTGAACACTTCTGAATTCATCCAGCTGCTGCCACCATCTGTTCACTCATCAGTTCAGATGAGGGAGCCAAATCGCCGTGATTCTCAGACTGCAGCTTTGCTTCGCTCATGAGTAAAAAGTCTCAGTAGAATCCATTCTTTTTAGACACTAAATTCATAATGCTGACTTTTTATCCTGCGCATTTGTTTTTTAACTTTAAATTCGGCAGCAAAAAAGTCACCTGGGGAATCACCACTAGATCTGCTCGAGTGACTTTTATCCAATTAAGTCACGTTCTTTTGATCACACGACACCAGTGTGTTGGGCTGTGCTATAGCTGCATTACTTAGCAGTTAACTGTAACTGCTGATGTCACTCTTCAGATTCTTCTTCTACAGATTAAAAAATGGCGAATTAACAGCTGGTGAGTGAAAATACGGCGCAACAAGAAACGCCTGCGTAACAAGTTTCATAATTCCCTTCGACATAGTGCCAGTTACTACACTAATAGCGGTTTTAAGTTATTTTGTGGGATATAGGAGCTTGCTTTACATCAACAATTATTTAATATTGATTTTTTTAAAGTACTAGTTCCACTGGCAGATTAGTTGTAATATGACATTTTTAAAATATTGTAAATGAAATAATCTGTCAGTGGAAGTAGCACTTTTTCATCAAGATTAAGGAATTATTGACTTAAAACAAGCTCCTGTTTCTAGCTAAAAAGCTACTTGCAAGTTAGTTTTCTCTTATTTCAAGTGTTCAAGTGAGATACTTACACTAGAAACTAGACCAGAAGTTCTTGGTAGGATGTTGTATTTTTGCAGTGTAGCAGCCGCTTGCAGCTTTATGTTCACAAACATCATCGTCAGTGGTACAGTTTCTCAAAAATAACTTTACTGATGTTGGTTTTGCTTCTTTCAGTGAAAATGCTGCCAGTGTTCACTCTTGCAAGACAAAGAGCTGAAGGAAATCAGTGTGCACCAATGTAGTTTTTCAGAATAGTAGAAATTAACAGTAAATGACATTGATCGAGGTAGAGTGGGCTGATCAATATTAACTACACATGAGGATTCTATTTATTGAGCAGAATCAACAAGAAAATGGCCTTCATTTTGATAACTTAAGACACCTGCTGGACCAAATATGAAGCTCCACAAATATGAACGCTAGGCACCCAGATTCAGCTGTCGGGCACGTATCAGTGCAGCCTACTGGGATCTTTATTTTCTTGTTTGCATTTAGATCTGTCTTAAATCTTACATCTCCAATCCTAAAAACCAACCACAGCCCCCCTGAAGTGTGAGTAAAGTCACACTTCAGACTGTCAACAAAGAAAGGGAGAAAGGAAAGAAACAGAAAAGGAAACAGGCTTACTTTGAGTTCCTCTTGAAGCTTGCCAAAGCGGACCGTGCCATTCAGAATTCTGCTGACAAATCCCTGCTTTTCCTGCTGGAGTCCAGATGCCTAAGAGGGCAGAGAGGGAAGACGGAGGGTTACTGAGCTACGAAAGGAAGGGAAGGACACAGTAATAGGTGAGAGACATGGAGGAAAGGGGGAGAATTGGAAACAAACAAAAAAAAAGGTTTTCAATGGTCAGAGCATATGACTGTCAAATTCTAGTAAAATGTGTTTCCCCATTTCATTGGCTTTAGAGAAGAAATCATGGTCAATAGCATTTGAATTCATGGAAAATAAAATCTTTAATATCAAAGTGAAGACAGAGTTTTACTAAATATTGTTAAATAAATATTGGGAAAGTGAATCATTCCATAAATATTCCTTCTTTTTTTTTAACTTTCATTCTACAATCAATGTGCATACATCAACTCCTGTAAGGTCATCTCCATATATGTCCATAATTTAAATACACCGTCTTTTGTAATAACAAACCAACTACACCATCACGGAATCAATCCAAGGACCACAAATGGCCCCTGAGCCGCGCTTTGGACACCCATGATTTGACATATGTCAATGTAAACTGTTTGTGCAATTTTTATAATTAAATAGAGCGCAGTTCCGTGGATTATCACATTACATGGCATGATAACCTTAGTGGAACGTGGTCATGTTTAATCTTAGCAGATTAAATACAGCTATGGAGAGATTTTCCATTAGCCACTACCTAAAATAGATAATTAAACTGAAGTGAACTGAAATGAAAAGGTAATACGCTAGATTATCTGTCACCAACTCTATTTGCACGTGTGTCTATACATCCCACTGTTGGCATGAACAACGCATCTACTTTCCACATAGTAGGGGCAAAGCTGCCTGTGGGATAAAAAACAGGTTCAGACAATGTGTTTTCTGATTTTTAAGCCTAAATAAATTGGCTGCCATCACCCAGATGCTGCACAGCTGCTAGGTTCTGTATCCATTAGTTCCTTAATACATATGAGGCCCAGCTTCATCTGACATGTGCTAAATCGCCTGCCAGAACACGGCTCATGCCTGTCTGTCACTCTGTGCTGCGTGCTCCTGCCCAGTCTTTCATATTTTCATATTTTGTTCACCTGCACACCCATCTGACAGTGAAGATCACTGTCAGATCACAAAATAAACTGTTCCAGGGTCCGACCTGATGAATGCTGGCGAGTATTTCAAATCAACTGCGAGCTTTCTCGCAAGCTAAACTGGATTAGCTCAAAATAGTGTTGACATTCTACTACAAGGGAAATGATGTGCTGGTCAATAGCTGCACTGACCACATAATTGCACAATTTGACATTTAGAAAAACTAGCTTAATAAAAACATGGCAATTTTGATAAAAAATAATTTTCTGATAAGTTTTAGCACTTGCTTGAGGTTTTAAAGGTTTATTTTGCAAAACCGCAATAGAAACACCTTTTTCGCATCACACGAATCACATGACCAACAACTGGACGTTGCCTATGGCGCTAACCACAAAGAAGACGACAACAGGAAGTAGTTGCAGGATCATGTTGTGGCATGAACTAATTTATTCACGTGTGATTTTAATTGCAAAATGTTGTTGTTTTTTTCGCCACTAGCAGAATATTGACAAAGTTGTGCACAGTTAGTGTGTGCGTGTGACTTGTGAAACAGTCCATATCGGAGCAGCGGTAACATCAGCAGTACCGTGTGCAATAGATGGTCTCTTTCCCTGGAAATGTGCTCTGCGACAGAAACGACAGCCTCCAGATAGTGACGAGTCTTCTCCTCCTTCAGCAAATGCTCTTCCTTCTGTCTCCTCAGCGTACTCATCCTCCCCTCTGCCTTCCTAATTGATTGACAGGAATGATTGTGTGAGTTAACAAGCGAGAGAATTTTAAACAGGAGACGAAAGCCACATTGTAAAATGGAGAGAGGAGATAAAACAATGGGAAAATGTAGCAGGGTTAATAAAAAAGGGATTTGGACAGACAGAGAGAGAGAGGAGGTGAGAACAGAAGAGAGACAAAGAATTAACTGGATATCTTCATACGCTTCCATCTGTACAAGGACGTGAGACAATCCTCGGCTAATCCAACACCCTTTCTGACAGTCTTCACACCTCGGAATGAAAAACTCCACATTAATCTCAGAGCAAGCCTGCTGGGAAACCGAGCACGCTCCCAGAGCAAAGGAGATTTTAGAACAGCTTGAGTCCATGATTAAAATGTTAAAAATCATCATCTGCATTTACCAAGACACATGCAATAAAATCTGCATATGAATTAGACATGCAGAACAGAAGTAAATCGTCTGGGCCAGCCCTTATCGGTGATCAGTCAGAAGGAAACTAAATAATTTACTGAACCACTCAATTCACTAAGTGAAATGTTAAATAGATTACACACAGACAGATGTTTTCAAGCCTCTCTTTTGTGTTAATTATAATGATTTTGCACTTAAACTGTTTTAAAGGGGCAGTACTATGTAAAATCAACTTTGCACTATGTTATTCCCTCATCAAAAACAAACTTTTTTGATGTGTCGCCTCGATTCTTTCATGCAAGTTTGAGAAATCCTTTAATCTCCCATGGCAACCATTCAGCTGGGTGGACATAGCTTCGCCTTCAAGGACGAAGCTCCTCCTCTGAGCTTCCCCCTCACAGAGCCCTCCTTCTCACTTCTTCCACTCAGCTCCTTCAGACTAGCCATCAACAAGCAAACGCCTGGTGGGACTGTGCAGTTGCTGAGCTCATCATATGAGCTGCTTCTCAATGAAATACTGGTAAAAACGTTGTTAGAGGGCTAATACAGGAGCGACGTTATTATGATTTCCTGAAGGCAAAGTTTCAGAAAGAGCAGGAGTTTTTAAAGAGACATAGTCCCAATTTCAAGGCATGAAATCAGGAAGTAAAATATCTTTTAAGTCATATTTGATATATGAAGCATTTTTATAGCAACTAAAGTGACATAGATGCTTGATTATGCTATAAAATGGCCCTATGTACCTGGAAAACATAAAATTTCTCCTTTAATACAGAAATATGGGCTTTATAGGAAAAAAAAAGTATGTTTAATATACTTGCTTAAAGGTTGCCATTTTCAAAAGTTACTTTTAATATGACAAAAGAGCCTCATAGCAACACATATTGTCACTTTCCTAAAATAATGGCCTAGGCCATTTTTTGCCAAAAGTGATTTTTTTTATTTTATTTTATTTCATTTTATTTATTTATTTTGCCTAAAACAGCTTTTGGAAGAAAAGAGAAAGTTTTTTTTTTTTTTTGTCAAAACCACTTTTGGCAAAAAATACTTAGAGCCATTATTTTAGAAAGGTGACTATATGTTAATATAACATATAGTCAATATGACTGAACAGCCTTGAGCACATTGCACCTCCAGATGTCTGTAAAATACAGAATCTGCACGAAAAGGAGGGATGGAAAATATTTTGTTCCACTCATTTTCCAAATTTAAATGCAATTCCATAACTTCCAGACTTTCCACAAAGATGTACCAATGCAGTGTTTTTGTTTTGTTTTGTTATGCATTAATGGATTCAGAAATGCATTCTTCTTATAATTCAGGAGTCAGCGGATCCAGAAGAAGCAGCCCATCTGGTACCTGTTTGCTTGTTTGCAGCGCTCCAGCTCAGTCTTCGCCGTCCTCACATCAGCAGTCAGGCTGACTTTGTCCTGAGCCAGACTCCTGATCTCCTCCTGCAGGCTGGACATTTTTAGAAGCAACTGCTGCTTCTCGCTCTTATTTCTCCTCTCCTGCTCCTCCAGCTGTCTGAAAGTCAGGAGCAGATTTAAGCATTAAAGGATTTGCTCTGATAAACAAATTTCAAGGGAAATGTTTACAGATTTTTCATAATATTCCAGTTGATATCTTTTTTTTTCATTTGGATACTGTCTATTTAAAGTGCTGCAGTCTACAGAAAACAAACAAACAAACAAAACAAAACTATAATCAAACACGAAACCTTGAAAGGCTCAAAGCTTTGGTAATTTTTTCATTTTCTTTGAGAGCGCTAATTTTTTCTTATTAATTTGCAGAACTCTGCTGGTTTTAATTACTCTCTTTCATGTTAAACAATTCATCCCCCTGCTGGTCTCCGTGGCAACTAAAATTGCAATGTTTTAGGTGCTTCTCTTGTTGGACTTCTTGAATCTTATCTTTTTTTTCTGCACCAAATTGTTTGTTTTGAAATATTGAAATGAACTAAACTGTACATTTATGAAAAAAAGTAATAAGGTGGAATCCAATATTGCACAATTCTCAATCAGACAAATGGAACAGAGTTGTTTTCATGCTGATTAATCATTTAAAGACGGTAATATTAATCAAAGCAAAGACTGTAGAAGCACCTTCTGAGTTTGCCTGCAATGCTGCAGTGCTCATCCCATGTGACGACATCCTTGAGGCGAGCCTGCAGCAGCTCGACCTCCTTCGTGCGTTTCTGTAAGTCCCGTCTGCTTCCTTCCAGGTCCTCCTGCAGACGCTCCTTCTCTTCCTCCAACATCATAAGCTGCTTAGACATTTTCAAGACTACAGAGAGAGGCAGAAGGGAAAGAAGTAGGCAAAAAAACAAAAGATTGTTCAGTTTGGGATTTTATTTTACAACTTTCACATTGTTGTTTTTTTTTGGCTCATGAGAAATGTGTTTCAATTTACTCTAGCCCTTCTTCACAGTACCTTCAGATTGGTGTTTGCTGTGGTTGGCCTTGGCTTTTTCATGCTGAGCTTCCAGCTGACCAATCAGAGCCTGGTTCTCCTGCAAAACCAGAAGAGCTTGCTGCTGAATCATCTGGCTGCAGAGAGATTGGAGGAAGGTTTTTATTTAATTCCTCAGTTCTTTGGAGGTAAAACTGAAAATAAATATATCCAGTGCCTTGCAAAGTTATTTTGCACATTTCATGTTACAGCCACAAACCTCAATGCAGTTTTGATAGACCAACACAAAGTAGTGAATAATTGTCAAGTAGAAGGAAAATGATAGCTCCAATAATAATAATAATAAATACATATACAATAAAAAAGATTAGATTAATAGGAATAAATGAGTATTTTTGCAAAGTAATGCACTATTAACTAAGAGTAAATAATTTCAATGTCTTTTTTGACACATCTAGTAGTAAAGAGGTTTATATTAAACGTTTTACTTCAAACTTGATTTAATAATCAATTTGACATCTGCTCTTTAGCTTTCAAATTGGCCTCATTGTTCTGAAGATCAACATGAGAAATATGAAGCCAAATTACTGTTCAGTGATGTCATGTTGATAAAATTGTTTGGAAAAACTGTCTAATTTATGCAAACATATAATGAAGGATAAGTATAAAGATGATTGTGGAGGTTTTGCAATTTATCTCCCTGTTATTCTGACTGACTAAACTAACAGCAAAAGGAAAGAAAGGCAGAAAAAAAGGCACTTCATTTTTGTTTTTGTTTATCACCGGGATAAGTTCTGATGACCCAGCACTTCTTACCAGTCCTTATGGTTGACCACATCCATCTCATCGTGGAGCTTCTCGTTTTCTTTCATCACATTGTCTACCTTAGCTCGCAACTTGGTCATCTCCTCCTGCAGCAGGCAAACACACAGAAGAAACTTTTATTTGTGTGAAACAAACCTTGAAAATCGTGTAAACCAGGAAAATAAAACAGAAACCAAATAAAAAGAGAGCCCTTATTTTCTACATTTTTCTCAGTCATTGCTCCTCCCAGTAAAGACCGGGCCAATGTGGGTTTTTCCCCCTAAACTTTCATGTGTTTTATTGTGTCTATTACTGGAGAATGTGAAGCCTTTTACACCTTTAGAGAGCTACTTGTAAACGTGGGAAGGAAAAAGAAAAAAAAAACACAGAAAGGCATATGATCTGTAATAAAAATCAGTTTTACCTCAGTGGTTTGTAGAAGAGCTTCCTTCTCATTCATGTTGTCTTCATAGGCCAGCAGCAAAGGGCATAAATACTTCATGTCAACCTAAAAAGATATGGATGATGAAAGAAAATATGCTAAATATCCCGTTTATTTATGTCACATAGGAAAAAAAAACACTTATTGTCCTCTTTGCCTCTATAACAGGAGTAAAAACTTAAACCTAGCAGAATCACAAAGAGATTTTTTTCTATACTAACCAGCCATGGAGGGGGAGAACCTGTGCTTGGTATGCCTTTGATGTTGGAGCTCTAGATGAAATTCAGCCAAAGACAAAACAAAAAGTTAGTTATCATTTCTCCTTGAAGCTGTTACTAAAATGTATTATTGGATATACAGAATAATGCAACAACAAATGATGAAATAATCTTAGATGGAACCTTTTTAACTAGAAAGGTTCACGTTGAGCTCACTAAAAGAATTCATGGTCCATATCAAAGAAGATGTTTATGCAGTAAAAACAAAAAAAAGTCAGTGGGATTTGCTAACTGTAACTGGTAATACGCTGCACAAACAATGTTTTACTTTTTGTGTCTTTCAGTTGAAACACTTAAGGAACATGTTCAGAAAGACGAGGAATACAGTACTGTGTTTCACTGGTCTAATACGACAGGCTTCCCAGCAAGCTTTTGCCAAACAATATTTTATATATTCTATTCCGCATATTATTTAACTGCAAAGCTCTGTTTTGACTAAAGTTTTGCTTTATGCTTTTGTCATAAAGTTCTTCCTCTGTCTTTATCCTATTTCTTTCTTTCTTTCTTTATTCTTTTGTAATGTAACGCTATTTTAAATCCACCCCCACCTTTATCTTTTCTTTTCACCTCCACTGTCACTAATGAGTCACTCACAAAGACATGCTGGTACAGAGGAAGCAAACAGTCAGAGATGAGCACAAGAAAACTCCTGATGTGAAAAAAAAAACTGCATGAGGTAGTCATGATTAAAAGCACAGGTCTGCTTTCATCCGCTGGTTAAATGACACAGCGGCACAGAGAGAAAGGAACGAAGAGCTGCAGACAGTTTACTGCAGGAAATCACATGGAAGAAGGGACAAGAAAACCTCCCATCACTCAGCAGGGCTGCGGATCAAAAGGAAGACGCTGAATGTCTATCTGAAAAGCTTGATTAGAAAGGCGGCACAACGAAATGATGAAATAAACACAAAATATGATTAAATCATATGAGATTGCAAAACAAATATTTCCAGAAATGTACTGAAGTGAAACGTGTCGTTTCACAGGTATGGTTATTATACAAAGAGTATGTTTGATTAGAGCTACAGTTGGGTGATTTTTACTGAACTTGTTAGTTTGATTAGCTCTTGTTCTCAGCACATTGCTCACGTTGGTTGAGTTTTTCATACCTCTTGTTTGGACAGCGGTCTGAAGCGAGCTTGGTAGCGGCTCAGCTCCACGTTCAGACGGTGGACAGTCAGTTTCAGGGCATCGTTTTCGTCCACCAGCTCCTGCGCGTGTTGTCTCAGGCTCTGTAGCTCTGCCTGGCTGCCTGCTAGCACAGCATAGCAAGGTATTCAATATTATTGGTTCTCAGAATGACACAAAGGCATAATTAGGGCCAAAGTAGCTAGGGAAAAAAACAGAGGAACAAATTTTCGCCAAAAAAACTCAGGAATTTTGACATTAATCTCAGAAATTTTTGAGAAAAAACTTAGACATCTCTGAGTTCCTTAAGTTGAAAATTTGTAAGAAAAATCCAAATCTGAGAAATGTCTTTGAAAAAAAAATTTGCAAGAAAAACATATTTTAGAAAAAAACTTTGAAATTCTATGAAAATGTTCTACTTTTCAAGTCGACCTGAAATAAGTTTTTTTTTTTAACCAGGTAATTACTTTTTTAATCTACAATGGCTCTAATAATCCATCATGATGTCTCAGTGATTCATTTATAAATCACAACGAAACAAGTGGAAGGATTCTTGGAAGACATTTTCTAAATACTGAATATATTTTCCAGGTGATTTTTCTGTTTTGGTGTGTAATGAAATCATGGTAAAACTAGAACTTCTGTGTATTGAACATTTATATTTTTTAACTTTAGAGTTCTTGTTGTTTTTTGTTTTTTTATTACTAAATGCTGCAATCATTTACTTCACTAAACTTTCACTTATTTTTGCAAACCTGCAGAGGATCTGAGGTTTGAGGAGGCGTGGCTCTGACTGATCTCGCGCTCCAGGCGATCCAGCCTCTTTTCCAGCTGCTTGTCTTCGTGTATCGTCTTGGTCTTCCTCTGTTTCTGCAGCTCACTGTATCCTCGGTTGGTTTCTGGAGTCAAGTGGACCTTCTGTTTAGGCATTTTAGCACCACCAGCCCTTTTAGTGGTTGGGATGGGTGGCAGAGCTGAAATACAATAAGGACATCTCTAAAACAAATGCAGAATTTTTCTTTTAGTATAGTAATTTACCAGTTATCTTTCTGCTGAATGAACTAAGAAATGCATAAGAAAGCAGAGTACGAAACAAGAAAAGTTTCGGTTTGCCTGACTTTGTGGTAGATTGCCCTCTAGTGGATTAAGAACGTAACACATGGTTGTTGGCTAATAATAACAACTGTAGTGCCTTGCAAAAGACTTTGCCCACATTTTGTCACAAATGTTACTGTTTTATTTTTTCTGTTGTTTTGGATTGTATGTGACAGCTCAACAAAAAACATCAGAACAATTTTAAATGCTGGCAAAATTATACACTTTAGTATGTAGCTAACAACAGTTGATCCTACTTGATGTGAAACAGCCAGTTCTTCCTATTCATTTAGACAAATGAGTGTGAAACATCTATTTCCTACTGAAAGCTCAGTTTAAGGCAGAACAACAGAGGAACAAGAAAACAATGAGAAATCTCTGCTGGAAGTTTAGTAACTGTTTGGTGGATAAAAGAAGATCAATAAATAAAAATAAGAGAGATAGAAGGTGATAGGAAACACATACATCGCACATCTTCCTTGGGGTTTTCAGAGCTCTTTCTGAGAGTTTCTCTCCTCCTTCTTGCTTCTGGAGACTGGCCACTTGATTCCTCGGTGAGGTCTGGAAGGTATGAAGAAACGAGTGTAACGGCAGGAAAAGTACACATATGTGAGAGTGTTGCATTTGAGATCATGCATGGATCACTTTAACAACGTGCACAGTAGAATATTGTAGGCCCTCATCATCTAATGCGTGGACACAGCTCAAGTAATAGCAAATATAATTTAGTTCTAATGACACCCGTTTAGTGTTGGAAAATTAGTCAAGTAAGTATAAGGAACATTTTAAATTAGTTTTGCCTCAAGACTATGAACTCCCACTGTTTTCTGTCCTTAAAAACATCAGCCTACAGTTTTGTTGCATTTTACTGTGATTTTAATGAAACTTGCATAAAGGACAAAGATGTATGCTTTAAAATATCCAAAGTTCAGACTTCAAAGAAAACCAGATATCATCAGAAGATTCCTGATTGGTGCAACTGCAGTCGTTTTCTTCATGCTTTCTCACGCTGGTGATAAATGTTTCCATCACTTCTGTGCTACAATCATTTTATTCTGGAGCAGTTCTACTGAGTCTATGTAAGCTACTATAGACTATAGACTAGAGTAAATAAAGTCAGTACCTGGAGATGGCACTCTCCCACCCGACATGTGAGCGGCCAGAGACAGAACGGCCTGGAAGAGAGACGGGTGAAACAGGAAGTCAGTCAGACAGATAGTAAGAGAGAGACAAATCTTTTTCTGTATGAACATATCAGAGCATACAGATTCTATAGCTCCACCAAAAACATATTTTGATGTTGTATAACACAGCAAATGTGTGCTTCCTTACCTCTGCTTCTAGAGGCAGATCATGAACCATTTCTGACACTCTAAGATCCTCTCGTCTGTCCAGAGTTTGATACACATGCTCGTCCGCATCACCCTGGTCACCAGCTGCATCTTGGTCATCTTCCAGCTCTCCCTCGGAGTGGTCAGGAGACGACAGGTGTGGCCGGCTAGCCAAATCCTCCGACCATCTGTCTCTGTTGAAGGTAAGGTGATTCGAAGACTGAAAATGACTGAAAACTTTCTCACTTTTTATGAACTCACTTTAATTCCAGGTGGAAAAGGCAGAATTTGGACTTTGATGCAAGTCCAGGAAGGAACTCTTTGTGGCTCACTAAATTTTATAGCCACAAAGGGATACTTTTCTGAAGACTGGACAGCAGTGCAGCTGTAGAGGAGAATTCACCTTGAGTAAAGCACACTGCTGCCGTTTGGCTCAGTTAGGAAGGATTCAGAACGATCTGTCTCAGAGATCGACCTTGGCCGAGCGGGCGGGATGACCCACGTCTGTCCCGTCAGCGAGGAAGACAGGATAGCTGCAGCCAACGCTGATCTGTGGATGTGAACACAAATGTTGTGTAGCAAAAAGGCATAAACAATAAATACTGCTTGTGAAATATGGCTCACTAAAGTTAGAAGATATCATTTTATAACTTACTGTAAAAGATAAATTAGTACCTCAGTTCAGCCCAATAAATAAGTTACAGGAACCCCATATTCTTACACTCACACTCTTGGTAAAGATCTTTTAAAAGCTCAGTTCTATATATCCTCCATTCTCTTCAGGTCATCCTGCAATGGTCTAATGGGGTTTCTGTCTGCAAGCTGATTATTGAAGTACCATACATTCAGGTTCTCAATGCCAGTAAAATATTTGTTGACATTTGCATGAAATGTGAAATTTCATGCAATTGGCCATGAAATTCATTAAGAAACTACAACTAGGCTGCAGGGTTTCCCCGTGTACCTTTTTTTTTTTTTTTTTTTTACAACTTTATAGTTGGAGTTTAGGTATTGTTAATAACCTCTTCCAACAACAACACATAATTACATAGTGATATTTTCAAAATTCTTGTCAACTTCAAAAACTTTTTTTTAAACTCAAAAACACGGTAGACCGCTGGATGAATGCCTTAGTGCCCCTACCATCAGACATCATCATCTACTTTGGCTTTTTGCACACCTTTACCAGAGGGCCAACAATTGTGGAATCTCCCTTGAAGCTGAATATTGATTACAATAACATTTCAGTAATGACCGTACAAATGTAAAAGAAGAAAAGGGGGGCGGGAGGAGAGGCTTCGGGGAAAATAGTGTAAAATGTGAAAAGATGTTGAAGGTTGAAGGTGACAAAGGCAGCGTGTGAGGTACCTATGTCTCTCAGGTGAGGGGTCTGGGCTTTGTGGGGGAGGAGTACGAGGCACAGCGGCTTTAGGAGCGATGGAGGCGGCAGGGATCAAACCATGAGCTATGTGCTTCTACACAACACAACACATCAACAGGGGAGAGGTTACAGGGTCAGTCTGTCACACACGACAATAGCTCTGTTTTTGTACAGAGGTTCAAGACTTGGAAATAAAATAACAAATAATGTTATTTTATAGCAACAATGAAACTGGATGGTTGTTAGGGGAAGCTGTTATATGAGGAATGTAGATGAAATACACCAGTGGCCAACCTTTTATATTTATTTATTTGTAAAAAAAAAATAAATAAAAATAATTAATTAATTTAAAAAAATCAAAACTTACATTTACTATTTAATTTGTGTTGCTATTATTTAAAACCCCACATCATACACCGCAATTAATGTTTGAACAGCAACAACAATTTCAGGCATATGAATAAGTTTGCGTGGCGCTGTGAATACTCCCGCGACATGCTTTAGCTGTTAAGTGCGCCATAATATTGTAAATGTCAGCTCAACACAAGATACGCTAAGTAACCCTAATTACATTATGCTAAAGCTAACACTACATGGTATATTAACCGAGTTAAACATTGGAAAGTGTTAATAAAAAAGAACTTACAAACTCCTTGTCTTTCTCTCGTCTGAAGTTGAATTTCATCATTATGAAAATGATTCACCTTTAGCTCTCTAACTTGACAAACAAAAAGCTTTTCTTTTACGCAAAGACTTTTCAAACTAATCGCCAAACTGCCTTGAAAACACCCAGCCGCTATCCTGTTCTTGTAATATGATTGACATTAGTTCACTGTTCTTAGAAAACAGTCTACGACAACCAAGTTAACTAAATTAAAAGGAGATACTGATTTACCAGCCGCCGTATCTAGACGCTTAGCCATGGGAAACCACGTCTTTGCAAAAGAAGCGGTGATTGGTTTCCCTGCTCAAATTCAGCCAATCAGACACCGTTTTAAATTTCCTAGCAACGGTGTTTCCAACAACCAACAGACCTTCCACCAGGGGGCGTGTGTGTCCCATTAAATAAAAACAAAGCATGAGATCGGTTGGAGCCTAGACAGTGCAAGAAAGAAAGAAAGAAAGAAAGAAAGAAAGAAAGAAAGAAAGAAAGAAAGAAAGAAAGAAAGAAAGAAAGAAAGAAAGAAAGAAAGAAAGAAACAAAGAAAGAAAGAAAGAGCATTTTATACTTGATAATTTTTCATTTGTATTTTCTTATCTGGCGATAATTAACACATAATTATTTAGTTTGGAAAATCCAGTTTTTCTAAGTACCCCGTAGTCCTACAACCTACACCAAGTTGAGACCTCCAGTCTGTTTTAACATTCAGTAAAATAGCATTATATTAGTTAATATTTCAGATACAAACAGTACTGGTTCCAATGACAGATTTCTTTCCACTTCAAATCAGAAAAACATCTTTTTATAAGTGAAAGTAGTTTTTAAATTAATACTCAAGAATTATTGACTTAAACAAGCTTACATATCTTGCTGAAAAGTGACTTTTCAGCACTTATTTCAATTGTTCAAAAATATACACTAAAAACTAGACAAAAATTCCTGACAAGATTTTATGTTTTTGCAGCGTGTAACAGTCTGTTACAGTGGTTATGTGAAAGCCTCAGACTGAAAACACTTGGTTGTTGTTACAGTCTTGGATGCACATAGCTATTATTATTTGTCTTTGTTTTCTTTTTATGACGCATCCCTCTTTGCACAGTCAGCTCTAGAACAGTCCCAAGAATAGCCAATTACAACCTATACCGTGTAGTTGTTAGGAAGATATGATGAATCCAAGATGCCACTCTTTATTTCACTTACCTAACACTAATCCTTGGAATTAAGTTACCAACCTGCTGACTGTTCATGGAGGCAAATTGAATCTGGAGCCTCAACCAAACTAGTGGTTGGTGACTTAAAGGAAGTAGGTCTCTGTGTCACATCATCTTTAAACCCTAGGGAAACTTATTCAAAAGTATTTACATTTCTAGAAACTTGTCAACTCAACTTAAAAGGGCAGTATTATGTGTTTTCCAGACACATAGTGCCATTTTATTGCACAATTAAGTAACTATGTTAACTTCAGTTGGTAAAAAAATGACTTTCTAATTTAACGCCCGTCTATTTCAGAAAGTCACCACAACATTGCTCCTCTATTAACCCTTTAGCAATGTTTTTATTAGTGTTGCACTGTTATTCTGTTAAAAAATATTCATTTCTGGGCATGCTGTGGTGACACAGGGGCAAAGCACAACCCAGGTATGTAGGCCTTAGTGCTCGATGCAGCCGTCACAGACTCAAATCCCGACCTGATGACCTCTGCTGCATGTCCACTCCCTCGCTCATTACCCATTTCACCAACAACTCTCAAATAAAGGCCACTAGAGACAATAAAACCTTAAAAAGTATATACATTTCGTTTCCTCTTTGTATAAATGTAATTAAAGATGGGCTCTTGCTTAAAATTTCTGTTACATTGCACTGCTGCAATAAAAGACTTGTTTTTTACCCATTACCACTAAATGCTGGCATCACTTTATTCTGTATGCAACTGATTTACATACTAATTAGACTATTTTTAAGCTTCAATTTAAATTTTGATTAATTTTTTATATTAACGTGAAATGTTCAACAAGAAACAAACTTTCACTTGACAAAAAATCCCATTTAAGATTAGAGCACACATTACACCCAGCAATCAATTGTTAAGGCCATAAAAAGTTCAAATGAGTAAAATGTAATCACATGTTTCCTTCAGTCTGTGGAATGATGGATTAGGATGTCATGTGGTACTAGCCTGACTTAAAAAAAAAAAAAAAAAAAAACTGGCGAAATTTTTTAAAGAGGTGTGTGTTGACCAAACCTCATTCCAGACATTTTCCACCTGCTCCGCATTGTGGGGTCCAGATACACAAAGTCAGACAAATACTTCAGAAAATTCACCTTACCCCCTTTTGTTTATTCTGTTTTATTTGAGTGAACACACATGACAAAGACCTAACAATGCAGCACAAAGTGCAGAACATGGAGAGACCAGAAAGCATTAAAAGAAAAGGAGACCGAACCCTCTGCATACACACTAAGGCACTCAGTATCACCAGGCACTGCGGCGTTAACACACACAAAAAAGCCAACATCTATACGAATTACTTCATTTAACATACATGGCACCTTAAAACAGTGTTAGGTAAACACAGACAGTACCGAATATTACATAGGTTTATGAAAACATTTTCAAATATACATTAGAAAAGCAAAAAAAAAAAAAAAAAGGTAGAAGTAGACAATTTTTCCAAGGCTAATAAAATACATTCTTCCAAAAGAGAAATCCACCAAGTAACAATTTAGAACTTGAACTAAACTTAAAAGGTAAATATATATTTATTTTTGTGGTTTTGAACAACATAAATAATTTGATTATCAAACGAATATGAGAATCTACTTTGTAGATAAAGAGATACAGTCCAACACTGCGGAGTGTCAGTAAAAAATATGTGAGTTGTTAGCGTTAATGTTAAGGTGTGTGGCCGCGGGCTTTGATCCGAGCCACTCTTGTTTGTCAGAGTATGCGTCGCGAACATCAGTGTAACCACATCCTTCCCTTCTATTAACATAGACTCCACTACATACAGATTCACATTAACGAAGACTCACGGCTACAGCTTCCTACGAAAATATAAGATCAGTAAATGATTCGTCGCAGGCGAGGAGGCATGTGGGGAGATAAAATACAAAGGTCTCTTTATTTACACTGCGTCCCAAACATGGCACGATGCTCAAACACCATCTTTAAAGGCTGTCTCTCAAAATACCAAAAAAAAAAAAAGAAGACAGTAACACAAAACTAAAGGTATGATTTAGCAGCTTATCGGATATTGCATTCTAAAAATATAAAATAAAAAAAATCTCCCTAGGCTTAAGAAAAAGTTCACAGCACTTTTAGTTTTCCCTCACTGATCAGCTGTGTGATGTTTTTTTTAGTAACAATGTCCTTCATGTATGCAAGAATGCTGTGGACTTCTTAGACCACATTCTAATCACTGCCTTGCAAAAGCAGTAGATGCTGGCATGGGTGCGCTCACAAATTTTAGAGTTTTTGTTTGTGTGTGTGTGTGTGTCTTAAGATGAATGGTAACTGGAGTCGCACTGTGCTGTACATGCGCTGGCACGGAATAAAATGGTTTCTATTATTGCTGACGCTCTTAAGATGGGCAGCCTGTGTGTTGGTTTTTGGCACGCTTGTTGTTTTTGTGCTGAAAACACCAAAGTGAGTGACAACTACTCCATGCGAAAGTGCACCCGGCGCGGGTACAGCGGAGCACGTCCGGCCACTGACTCAGTGGAGGAAGTTGTCGTTGTTGTAAGCGCTGGAAGTGGGGAACGTGGGGATGGGTTTGTTCCAGGAGAGCGCCCCCGAATGGTCGTCCGTGGGCAGGCTCAAGGTGCTGGCGCTCTTCATCTTGTTCTTCAGGCCCCAGCTGAGGAACGACGACTTCTTGATGACCTTGCGGGTCTTGGAGGACTTGTCTTCATCGTTGTGGGCCAGGCAAATCATGGAGTAGGTCTTGGGCAGGTTTCCGCTGAAGGTGGCGCTCTTGGTAGGCTATGTGGACACGGGAAGTGTTTCTTATTAGCTACATGTTGCTTTTGTCAACAGTCTGAAATATGCGAGTGTGCTGCGGTAATGGTATCTTCAACCAAGCATCATTTCCTTCAAAAAAAGATGCATTCACTTTTTGTGTTTTCACATGAACATTTTAAGAGCATCAATACATTTTCAACACAGTGGAAATATTTAATTCTGACATATGTCTCACAAGAGCCTCCTTAATTCTTATTTTTATTTTTATTTTTTCCAGGAATTCGTCAGACATACCATGGGAGGGCTGTTGTCGATCACGCTGACCACCTGGATTTCAATCCCCTCCTCATCCACGTCTTTCAGAAGTCGCATCATGTCACTCACACCCATCCATTTGGTGTCTTTGTCACCCACGGCAACGATGTAGTCACCCTCTTTCAGTCCATCAGTCTTAAAAAGACATGAACGAGGCAAGAGTCAAACACTTGATTTTAAAGACGACGACATATTCACAGAGAATGTCTTAAAGGTCTATCATCTTGTTTCCTCCCCTAAGGCAGCTAAAGTCAGCAGACAGGTAAGAGTGTGTAATTTCCTGAGTAGGTCCACACCCACAGGCAGGAGTTGAACCGTTTCTGTCCAATTGCTTGATTTACATTCACAAAAGCTGGTTGATAACTCTGCAAAATCAGCTGCCTAAATAAAAAAAAAGCCTTCTGAATGCTTTATTAAAGAGTTGCCAAGAGCTTGGCTTGGTAAAGCTTATGCCATACAACTAATCTTAGGCACGTGCA
Source organism: Poecilia latipinna (assembly GCF_001443285.1). NCBI lineage: Eukaryota > Metazoa > Chordata > Actinopteri > Cyprinodontiformes > Poeciliidae > Poecilia > Poecilia latipinna. The sequence goes on along the minus strand of NW_015113932.1, from coordinate 103,156 downwards.
GAGGAAGGGGCTGGGGGTGCTTGAGTACCTGCCCCTTTTGCTCCTTCCCCCCAAAGTGCCCTTTTGGTCTTTTTTTTTTTTTTTTTTGGTATTATTTTCTAAGCCCTCTTCTGACACATAATAACATACTAAAATTATTTGTTGTTTACATTTTTAATAGTGTAATTCTGTAAAGACAAAATATGTCTGGTGGTTTAGCTCTGGTTTACATGTCCTGCTAAATTGCGGGTTTGAATATTGCAATACTTTCCTATAAAAAAATAGACCTGCAGAAAGAAATTACTAATAAAATATCTTACATATGCATAGTTGTATGCTCTATATAGAGATTTTCCTTAGCTTTGATTGTATATCTCACAATTTTGTAAATGATCATTGTTTATTAAACTCTGAAAGCTGAGAGGCTTTGTTAATATTCTGTCCTAGAATGCGGTGAGATGTGCCCTTTTTTTTGAGCACCTGCCCCTTTAGTGGTCTC
>NW_015113932.1:59901-98784 GCF_001443285.1 Poecilia latipinna | reverse complement strand
AGTGGTCTCTGCATGGCCCTGACTAATCTGTTTCTCTGGATGGCCTGCACAGCTTATTAAGGCCTGCTTTTTGTTAGCACATCTTAATAAGCTGTCAGGCTGCAGAGGATTGCAGGGCGTAAATACTCCCCGTTTCTTAATTTAATTAAGTGGCCAGAGTGTCAGGAGGGAGGAGGGGAGCGCCTTCCAACATTTTTAGACGCAAATCCTGTTGAGCTTACAGAGGCAGATTTCATTTGAATCAAACACCCACAAAACCGGTAGGAGTGTTTGGAATTAGTCCATATTTCCTGTCCGAAGAAAGCCGACTCAAACTGAGCTGGTCGTTTAATTATTGAGCAAAGAATTAAAACTAGAGGACCCGTCACACGTCATAACCTTTAAGCCTAAGAATTGTCAAAGTACAAAATGTAAATAAATTCGAACAGGTCTTTCCAATGTTTTGTTAAAGTAGGTCATATTACAGCAGACTTATCTGACATGAAAACAGTATATTCTCTGCCATACACAACTGATGCCTCAGCATATGCAACATCTCCCTCTGTAACAGCTGTAAATGGAAAGCTGACTGCTAGGAAAAAAAAAAAAAAAAAAAAAAAAGCCCTAATGGAAATATGTCAAAGGAGGGAGAGCGCTTGCTTTTCTCAAAGCTTTGTGAAAATAAATAGGTCTGCAGGACAGATTTCTCTCCTTTAAAACAGTTTCCCTCCCCCTAGATTATTAAACAACTAGAAAGCTGGTTTTAAGGAGAAGGTGTAACTTAAAATTGAGGGGTTGGAACAACAAAATTCATATTTAGGAGCGTTTGTCCAGGAAATTGAAATCATTCGTTTGACTTTAGTTTGTACATTTTATGATTCAGCACAAAACCTCTGCTGACAGCAGAAGGGAAATTATTGCATCTCTCTCAAAACACGTCATCTACATTGTCTATAAATTACAATTAGCTTTAGCAATAACACCGCTTTTCTCAGTGTGTGAACCAAATGAAGGAGTATGTTTTGACAGTAGCTGTGTTTTCATTACATATGCGCAAAACTTTGTCGATATTCCGCTTATGTCAAAAAAAAACACTATTTCGCATCTATGGTGTTTCCATTAAGTAAGAAACGCAATTAAAATCACATGTGAATAAATTTGTTCATGCAATAAATCACACAAAACACACGTCTTGCTATGATCCTAAAACTACTTCCTGTTGTCTTCATCATGTGACTCGTGTGATGCGAGAAAGGTGTTTCCTTTGCAATTTTGTGAAATAAACCAATTTTGATTTGACAAAAGAAAAAAGAAAAAAAACAGCACCTCATCCTAGCGGCAAAACAGTTTATTGAAATTTAATTTTTTTTTTTTGAAATGGCCATGTTTCCATTAAGCAAATTTGTTTTCAAAATATCAAATTGAGCAATTATATGGTCAATGGAAACGGACCTGGTGTTATATGACCATCAGCTTGGCTGCATCCAGGCAAAACAACATGCAGTGACAAAGCTAAACTATGATACGTTCTTGAGTTTGACTACACGAAGTAATCATTTAGGTCAGAACTGATTCCAACAATTACTTGGATGCCACGAGAATTTGACACTTCTAGGCATAAGTGGTCAATCACTACTGTGGTGCATTACAGCTAGACTCACTTCCAGTCAAAGTACTTTTAAATCCCTTGGTAGCATGCTGGTTTGTTAGGTATCCAAGCTGGCCCTCTAAGACAGGTTTTCTTCCGACTTCCTCCTCCTCCTCTCTGGATAAATTTCTATGAACATCTCCATCTTATAAACTTACATTTGAGTTTCTGACGGAGTCATTTAGTTTTGTCTTGAGTGGCCAGGGCCTTAGCATTACAAATGTAACATAATTAGTCGTGTGCAGCGAGACGTAAAGAATGCAGTTTAACTTACGGCGGCGCGGCTCAGAGGATCCAGTGAGACCACTTGAACTGGTGCCTCTCCTTTCAGTGTGAAGCCCAGGTCTCTGTCGTCTGCACAAACTTGGATTTTCCTCGGGGCCGTCCACTTCTGCTTGGCCGAGAAGACCGATAGAGGGCCCTGAGTGGACACAAGGTGGAAAGGCTTGGGTTAATAAGATTTTTTGGATTTAAAAGGTACTGTTGGGTTTTGTATTGGGGTAAAACAAGAATTCCAGTTTCTTGTGTCCTCACTGACACATGACCTGTTGAAACGAGGCGGTCAGGGGCAAATTCCTGTGTAGTTCTGTCAAGATTCCTGTACGCCAAGTCACACAGAGAGCAACCATATACATGCTCTCTTCAGTAAACATGAGCATCTGTGTTATCAGGTTTCTGTGTAGCAGAAACTCAGACATTATGAATTTTATCAACATGCTTTCAGAAAGAGAAACATTTTCAAAGTACTTTGCTTTTGACTTACATAGGGCTGCAGCTAATGATTATTTTAGTAAAAGAATAATGTGATTTAAAAATTCAACCACTTGTCATTTTTTATGCAACATTAGAAACACATTAAAACATGAAAAACAAATGTGTCAATTTCTTTTTTCAGGTAAGAAAATAAACATTTTATTGCCTAAAATGCAACAACATAGCATTCCTTAAGTAAGTCTGAACCAGGTGAAGCTAAAACTATACCACTTGAGTAGTTTTGGCTAAAGCATTTGTAAAAATAAAATGTGTTTTTATTGTAGATACAAAACATGCATATATCATGTCTATATTGGCTTAATACTCTGAATATGTTGTTTTTTTGAGTTTGTATACTCCAGTTAATGATTAATCAACTACTAACTTATTTGATGATGATTTCAATAATCAATTAATTGCGATTAATCCAATTGTTTCAGCTTATTCAGTCATTTTGAATGTATTAATGAGCATAAATGAAAATAAAAAAAAAATTATAAAAAGTTCCTCCTTACAATTTCACGTGTCAGAAAAGTTTACAAGATCCAAAGGTTTACTTTCTGTTACACTTCTGACTGTATTGTTTCATAGATGAAGATCGGGTTAGGCCGTCATAAATGTAACTGTTTTTGTAAAACTGTTTAACACCAGGGAGCGCAGAGAAGTTCACACACTTAAAGGAACAATAAATTTTATTCCAAGATTCTTTTATGCCTTCATTTTAATCACAGAGAGCTCCGAAGTTATTATTTATTGTTCCGAATCCAGCAATTCTCTTTATATTTCCAAGGATGACAATCCTGTGATAAACTGCTAGTAAATAGATGGGTTGGATTTTATGACAGTAACAAGCGAGATACTTCTGTTCTGAGGCTTTACCACCTGCTGACTGAAACTGATGCCTGGATTTTATCAGCGTAGCTGTAAACTGGGCTTAACCAAAGAGACGTAGCCCAGACCATCACTGTTTTACAGTAAATATTGACATTCCTTCATGCATTTAGCATGAGATTCAAAAGGAATCAGAAACTGAATGTTTAGACGTGAGGAGTTTAGGGATCACTGTGCAGAGTAAAAGGAATAAGAGAAATGTTCCACATTTTCTCACATTACAACCACAAATGTCAATCTATTTCATGGGAATGTGAAGTAATGGACTAAAAATAGTTGTACATAAATGTCTATAAAGTTTGTTGTACATTTCCGATCCACCCCAGAAAGTCGATGCTTTGCTTTGTACAACCACTTCTTCTTCTTGCTGATTTTCTTTCAAAAATGGCCGACTTCCTGTCACTTTCCCCTAAAAGTCAGATGTGTACGAATGTCAATGTCAATTTTATTTCTAAGGCACTTTAAAAACAGGTTTAAAACTGCACCAAAGTGCTGCACAAAAACAATAATCAAATAAGTTGATGAAAAGAAAAAAATCTATATATATTGTTAAAATAATATGAGTAATAATAAGTTTAAAAAAAAAAAATCACAACAGAAGAGCTACAGTATCAATTGAATGCCAAAAAATAAAAATAAGTTTTAAGAAGCGATTTAAAATGATCCACACTGTGGGCAGATCTAATCTGGAAAGGTAGAGTATTCCAGAGAATAGGAGCGGATATTCGTCCAGTCTATCTGGATCTCTTAGAGTTACTTTTAGATTAATGAGCCACTTTTTGTACGTCTGTCATGTAACATTTCATTCAAACACATTGAAGTTGGTGGTTGTAATGTGAGGAAATGTGAAAAAGTTTCTGTATGATTGATAGGAAATTTCAAACTATATTCTTAACCAGATATCACAAAGAGAATTCAAAATACCAATGCTAACCCACAACAAGACGAAAAAATTACAAAATGTTCCACGTCTCTGTTTCCTCAATTTATACCATAGTAACCAAAATAAGGCTTACACCACGCTCAACCCATTTCCGTTCATGGTTAGTGTTAGTTTTGCATTTGTTGTTTTGGATGAAAGTCCAGGACGCTTTGGGAATGGCGTCTTTAAACACACAATTAAATGTCCCAGAGCTTCCTGGAGACTCACCCTTGGTTGGTTGTATTCAGAAGTGATAAAACAAAAGTCAAACTTTGTGTGTGTGTTCAATTCTAAGCAGATCCTTAATGGTAAAAACACACAAATCCACAGATATTTTATACCACTTGATGAATAAACCAACCAGGGAAAAAAAATGGAAAAAAATGGTAAAGTGAGTAAAAGAATATTAGTAACCCACATACCAGCCTCTGGAAAAAGTCGGTGACTTTCACCTTTGTGGCAGCAGGAAGCTCCATTTCTGCTTTGTGGTCCGTTTTAGCTAAGGGGAGAGGAAGAGGAAAAACAATGAGGTCATTTACAGTCGCCTTCCTGCAGGGAGGAGGACCGGGGAGGTCAACAGAGTAAACACTGCGTCACCTAACCATCACTTATCAAAGCTAATAAAACTGCAGCAGGTGTGGACACCGTGAAAGTCAAACAATGGTCTCTGAGCTCGGAAAGCGTTTGTTGTGGAGACGCTCGGGGTCATTGTTCTGTCACCAAGTCGATCACAGTGAGGTTTTTCTCTCTCAACACAGGAACACAGACAGACTGCATTCCTCGAATCCCATCTTAACCTCCTGTGCTAAAGCAAACAGGATATTTGCTTCTTCTTCTTCTTCTCTTTTTTTTATATATAAAAAGAAAAACATCCCCAGGACTCACAGATGATGTCGGGAGCTTCGATGTAGTCAACAAATTCTTCCTCGTTGTCGTAGTCACTGTACTTGTCGAGTGAGCGCCGGTGGCTGGCTTTTAGAATTTCCTGCAGAGCCTCCAGCTTCTCCAGGTGCTGGCAAAGGCTGTAGTTCCTCAGAGCCTCTTCATGACCCAAGATGGCACGGCGAATGTGAGCTTTACCTGGAAAAAATACATGGAATATGGTCAAAGATGAACAGCCGTTTGTGTGGCTAAGGCTAAGGCTAAGGCAGCCTCTTGTGTAATCCCATTAAGTTGATTCCCACTGCTGTTACTAGCTTACCAATCCGTTCACGTTCGTCTTTGTTCTTCAGGATGCCAAGTGGGGAGCATCCCTCGGGGAGCTGATCATACACCTGAGATAAGGTCTTCTCCTGCTGGTCCTCGTCGTCGTTGGGACCCACTAAATGCAGAGGAGAGAAACGATCCGTCACTTCAACCCTGAAAAGCGTCACCTGTAGTCGAGTAAAGATGCTCAGAAATTTAAAGTCTGCTGCATCAGAAGCCCTACACTTAGTCTCTCAATGGCAAAATATAAATGTCTCAGAAGGTTTTGGTTTCATCTGATAAGAGTTTTTCAACATGTTGCAACAAATTTCTATTTGATCAGTGACCTTAATTGTTACTACTCCACACTATTAAGATTAAAAATAAAGACTAAGAAAAATATTAATCATTCTCCTTTCACTTCATAATTACACACTACTTTGTTTTGGTCGGTCATATAAAATCCCAACAAAATATATTGAAGTATGTGGTTGTGATGTGGCACAATTAGAAAAAAAGCTGTGAATTTTGCTGAATTCTGTAGATGTTAAAATTATCCATCCATACATCCATTTTCTTTACACCACTGTCCCTTAGAGGGGTCGGGAGGGTTGCTGGTGCCTATCTCCAGCTAACGTTCCGGGCGAGAGGCGGGTTCACCCTGGACAGGTTCCATGAACAATGTTAACAAAATTAAACAGCAATAATTTCTTAACTAAGAAACTCATCAATTTCTTTTAAAACTTCATAAGGGCTTATAAGCCGTCATCTACATATCCTGGTCAGAACTTTCTCTGGGTTTGGATCACACAGCTCGCTTCACTGAGGCAGAACCATTTGCTGGTGTTTCATCTCCGTTCCACTGCTGCCATCATTCACTGACGTTTCTTGCTTGGAAATTCTCCTCTCTCTACGGTTCTGTGGTTAATTGCTTTATTTTCCTCTTCTGCCAGGAATTTGTTAATGAGCTGCCAGATTCAAAGCAGCTTAGTTTCCATATTAGTTGTGTCCTAGTCTAAGAATTACATTCACCCTCTAGGAAGTTTCTAATGTCTTTGTGTGGTCCGGTTAAACTTTCAGCTTGGCCTCTTCAGAATGTGCAGTTAGTTTCAGCACAGACAAAGGGTTTTTAATTGAACTGTGGATTAGAAAATAAACCACAAATGTCTTTTTTTTTTAATTATAAAAAATGAAATATGACATCTAGAGGACATCAGAACTAATCAATCACAGCCCTTACACAACCAGTAGAGTTACAAAACCAAACAGCAACATTGCTGTCAACCACAGAACATTTTTTTCCCTCTGGAGTCATTTTTTTAATCCATTTAAACATTGTTTCCCTTACTTGTTTTTTTAGTTATGTGGACAGAGATACAAAGGAATAATCCTGCAACATTGTAACTTTTCTCCAGAATTTCCTTCTCTACTTTAAATTCTGCCCTTGTCTTCCCCCCTCCACTCTCTGTTGATCACAGTTTCTGCAGACAAAGCTTCTGAATTTGTGTGTGTGTGTGTGTGTGTGTGTGCGCGTGTGCGTGAATCCTTAAATAGCTGTTGTGTAATAGTGCAAGAGCTCTTGTAGTTCAGTTCACTCATTTGGGAAGACCCACAGTAGCTCACACAGCATTAAAGACAAAGAGCAGCACATTCAATAATGTTTTCTACTTGAGGCAGAACTAATTTGTTTTGTTAAAGAACCAACAGATTGTAAGAAATCCAGTTTTTTTTGTAAAAGTACATTCTCTCTGTTACATCTTTCAAAGCTCCAAAAACATTCCAGGAAAGGTTTCCTTACACTCATGATCCAGCAGTGCTGACGCTAAAAAGTGGTGTGCCATGGCTTGGTAGTGGTTGGTTTTGACCTGTGACATGGTGGACCAGAAGAGCGGCACATTGTCTTTTATTGGCGTCTGGACCATGAGCTGATGGACCTGATCGTAGATTTCTGAGACCTGGCAGGAAAAAGACAATGAAGGAGTGAAAAAAACCCAGACTCTTGTGATCAGAACATTATGGACAGTTCATAAATGTTTGTACACTACTTACCTTGGCAGCCTCCTGGGCCATTTTAATCAGGGAGGTGAACTGGTTCTGGACCCCCGGCAGAGCAATCTTCTCAAAGAGGCACTCCTGCGCCTGAGCAATCATCAGCTGGATCAGCATGCTGACCATGGCCGGACTCATGTCATAGCTCGGGATGTGGGTGAAGGTTGCCTTGAGGTGACTTAGCATGCCTGAGGGGAGAGGTTGGAGTTAACAAAAACCTAAACAAAACCCAAGCGGCTTCAAGACATTTATGTTCTGCTTTCAATCTCCATTTAATGGAACATTCTGGGTCAACAACTTTTCTGGAAACCTCCAGGTAAAGTTTCTGTAATGTTAACATTACAAAAAAATTTAGTTTTTGTAATGTTAGCCACACTAGCTGGGCTAACTGCAAATACAACATGGTACAGGTCCCTTTATTGTAATGTTAGCCACACTAGCTAGGCTAACTGCTAATACAACATGATTAAGGTTGCTTTTTTGTAATGTTAGCCACACTAGCCAAGCTAAGTACTAGTAGAACATGGTAAAGGCCGCTTTTTTTTGTAATGTTAGGCACACTAGCTAGGCTAACTGCTAATAGAAGATGCTAAAAACTGCTTAGAAGGTGACCTCTACAATAATGTCTTTGTTTTAAGGCACGAAATTGCTTGTTTTTTGCGAGCATTATATTATGCCTAACATAATATTTTATTACCACTCACTACAGAAAGGCTAGACAACTTATTTTAAACTATGCTCCTATTTTCCACTATAGTAGTTCTTACAGTAATCATTAATTGACAAATTGGCATTAAATAAAACTGAGATTCTACTTTTTCAATCTTTGAAAGTATTCTGTTTCAACCTTTGATTAATGATCGACTTCATGCGAATAACGGTAGTCCCAAAACATATTCAATAGTTTTAACAAAACTGAAACAAATAAATAGGTGTGACTCAAACAGCAATTTGTTCTGAAATACTTGACCTGTTTTGTGTTCAACAGTAAAATTGATGGATTTTATTGTTATTCATCTGATAATTAGATAAATAAAAAGGTTCCTCCAAGGATGCAGTAGGATTATCAGTTTTTCCAACAAGCCAGTGTGTATTATGTTTTGTTAGATTAGCTAGTAGCAGCAGAAAGCTATTTATTACTTAGTAATAGGGAACTAGATTGCTAGGACATATTATGCAGCCTGGTTTCTTCTACAACTCTTTAGAGCGCTGAAGAAAATCCAACATATATTTAGATGTGTACATAAATAAATGCTCAGCAATTGTCAGCTCTCAGTTTAGTTTTGCTGCTTGGACAATGTTCCCCGTCACAACATAAGTGCTTTAGTTACTACTAGTTGAAAAAAGATTAATCAAAGCGAGAAAAGCAAAGCCAAGTTATGAGCTGTAATTACAGTGACAGGCCAGTCGTACAGCAGAGCCATATATCTATCAAGATCTGACGGCGATTTTTGAAAAGCTTTGAGCGAAACACTTTGTGTTTCAGATGCTTTTTTGGACTGGAGCCACATGACAAGAAGCCAGAAACATCATCTGCATTCATTCTTCCTCTTGACACGGACACCAGAGGGCGGCGGCGGCCGGCTGATAAACTGACACGAGCGTCGACACTCTATCTGAACATGTTATTGTGTCCCTACTGCCATTATGTACGGTACAAAGAAACACCAACATTTCAAGGAAGTATTTAGGGAGGATGCTATTTTTAAACAAAATATAGCTGACAGTTTCTTTCACCGTTTCACTCTTGAGTTGCAAATGCAAACTCCCCCTTGGCCTGACTTCCACGTTGTTACAGGTTAATACAGTCAAAGTGAAAATGTACCTGCAGCTCTTTGAAAAGACGAGATGGCCTCCTGCAAGCCCACTATTGTCTGCCGGTCACTTCTGGTGCCGATCTGGGAGTACAGAGCGGCCATGTTGAAGACCATGCTGGCCTTCTCTAGAGACAGGTTCTGCTGGCAGACGGGAACGCCTGTGAAGGAGTCGTACCTGCAGGTAAGAAGACAACGCTCGTTACCATTTACAGCTCAATTTAGAGCACAAAGATAATTTTATAGTGGCTTAAAAGGCATATGCGAGTCAAGGCACAGTCTAAAATATCTTTACTAAAATCTTCACTTTATTTTGAGACATGTTTTTCATATTAGCAGCAGCTTTTAAACATTTTATGACATTTCTGCCTTTTTATTTCCACAATTACTAGAACCTCTCATTGCACAGGAAGACAAACAGCTGGTGCCAACCTAAATCTTTCTCATTTAAAGCTCCTATAAGCAAGCGAGGCATTAGGTAGGGATATACCAGCTGATCCACAGGCTTAAGGAGGTGTCAGAACACTGGATAACTGAAAACCCCCAACATTGCAGTTGATTTAGGAGAGGCCTGCTCTCTGTCTTCTTCATTTATGCAATACTTTGCTTCTAAAAGGCAGAAACTATGGAAATTAGGGTAATTGTTTGGTTCGTTTTAAATGCACATCATGTTTGTTAGTTTTTGCAAAAGTTGCAAAAGCCTGTCACAATAACAAATTTTGCTGGACGATAAATTGTTCCAGTGATTCATGCTATAAAGGATGATATTGTTGTTTTGAGATCGTAAAGTAATATATTGAAAATGGCAACATAATGCAAGTTCATCCCCTCAAAGACCAATAAACTTTAAAGTAAAGAACACTTAGCACTGGAACTGGAAGACATTTTAGGTAATCTTATTTATATAGCACATTTTAAATATCCAAAATAAAACAAAACAACCAAAAATAATAAATAAAACAAAAATAAACATATACAACTAAAACCATAAACAAAATGTATCATGACGTCTCTGCAAACAAAATTGGCTTTCAAAAATAATTAATAATCAGAATGGAAATTACGGAGCTCATTTTAATTTATTATGTGATTAACTGATCAATTGTTTTTTTGTGCATTTTATTAGGAAATAAATATATGGTTTCTGTTTATTCAACCTTCACTGAGTGAATACTTTGTGGATCCCCTAAAGCATGATGCTGCCACCACCATGTTTCACTATGGGACCGGTGTGTTTTCTACTATGCTGTGCTTCCCATGTAGACAAAAACGTTCCAAAGCATTTTTCACATGTTTGCTTATTTTTGGGTTACTTTTGTGTTGGTGCAATCCCATAAAATGGAAATAAAATACATTTGGGTTTGTTGTGACAAAGCAAAATGTAAAAATGTTTAAATGATATGAATAATTTTGTAAAGCAGAATACTTAGTAATACCAGGTGAAGAAGATGCCAGTCTGCCGCATTGGGGAGAAGAAGCGGTTTTCTATCAGTGGAAGGTGACTGTAGTATTTTGCGAGCAGCTCCACCCCAGTTTCGTTTCGGCTTGGTGTTCTGCAGGCCTAATGCATAAAAAATGTAAATTTAATACAGTAGTAATAATAAACCTGTAGAAGTGAGGATGTAATATTCTCACTAAAACTCTTGAAGACTAGTCATTTAAACAAAAGGAAAAGTATTTGAAGTTGTAGAAGCACAACCGGTTATTTCCACTCCTTGAGGAGTGATTATGAAGGTGGTTTTTACAGTAGAGAATGATACGTTGGGAAGAAAACACTCAAAGCCACTACCTGTCGAAGGTCCATCAGGTCGGCGATCTCGTCTTCAAAAGTCCTTCCGTCTTCGTTGTAGTGCTCCAGGATGAAGTCCTGTCAAACACACAGGAGTCAACCCTGAGCCCAACGCATTTATTCATTCATTTTCGACATTTTGTGGGGCTTTTCTGTTCTGCTGTACAACATAAGCCGAAGAATATGTGTTAAAAGCAGTCCCATTTCAGAGCCAGCAGGCTGCACCTGCTAATTAGCTCAGAGATGTGCGCAGAGATCAATTACTGACAGGAAACCAGACCAGGAAGCGACACGCGATAAACGATAAACGAGCCATCGTGACATTTACAAGCGGGCTTCCCCTCGGCGTAGCGCAGCTCCATAATTATTCCGGCATTCTGAGCGTCTACTGACCCACTTTGGAACAACTTTACGGCTGTAGCTGTGCTGATAGGCAGGAGTGTAAAACGTGCAGAGGATGAAAGCTGCTTTTTGGCAGGTACTGTGACAACAACAAACTGCTGGAACGTGCTTTGGAAACGTCCCACACCCATTTGCTGTTTAGGTTTTAAAAAAAAAAACACAATGCCAGATTAGAGATTGGAGCTGCTAATAATATAGTGGAGGGCAACTGGTGGTGCAGACAAATGACCCAAATCCTCAATGAAAGGAGTCTCATTTTAAATCCCAACTGTAAACATTGAGTATTATCATGTGGGTCATGTTTGCAGGACGGACATTTGCATTTTAACATCGATTATTGCAGGATGAGATGTCATTTTATGAAACAATAAAAGGATCTGAATGCTATATAACAGTAAACTCAATCCTGGACAATGACGTAAAGCTAGATTTCAGCACAGCCCTAAACACGTGTTTGGTTTTCTTTAATCTTCTACCATTCTTTTATATTTTAGGACACATATTGAAATCAAGACGTGGCGTTTGAAGTTTTTATACCTTGAATGGTGCAGAGAAGTCAACCTCTTTCGTCTCCTTCAGACCCAGAGCAATCAGGGGAATGTTGGTAGTCTCCCTGTAAGCAAAACAGAAAGGTCGTCTTGTGATCAACAACGTATTAGCATTCAGATTCTATGCTCCTCTAATCTGGAAGAAACTTCCAGAAAACAAGTCAGTAAATTCAACAAACGCAACCAGGTGAAGGCAAGGCCACTTCAATAATAGAGAGAAAACTGCAGTAAAAACCTATTAAACCAATCTTATTTACTTACAGCAACATCAAGGATCAGAATTACTGATTCTAATTACTGCATGTTGTTAATTATTGAACCTGGGAAAAAAGGTTAACAATACTGAATAATTTGAAATAATTAAGCCGATCCAAGCAGTTCAAGCTGAGAAAGTTAACATTTTGTTGGGCTTTTATGTCGAAAATCATACTAGCGAAGCCAGGATTTGGCAGATGGTGTAGTGAACACACTCTGCAGGAGTTGGGATTTAAAGGTGAATGAGGGCCTCACGCTGCACCGACTCTCCATCAATTAATCATCCTCCCCCGCCTCCTCACGCCCTGACTCGCTGCTTCGCTTCAGCGATGCAGCGACACAAACTCCTGTAATTGCTCCTTTTTTAGAAAAAAAAGAAAAAAAATTCTGTTATTAAAACCAGCTTCTAGTAAAAGCGAGACTGCACCGCGACCTGAAACTTCTCGTTTCATCTCGGCTGGCGCCTTAATCGTTTGGAATGTGGAGTGGGAGGGACTCGGACGTCTGCTGCAGACAGACGGAGAGCAGGTTCAGCTCGTTATCGGGGCTGAAGAAATACACCGTGACAAGTACCTGCTGCTGTTCACAGACCAAAAAAAAACACCTGAGCCTTCATCAGCTTCACAGCAGAGTTAGAAACTAAAAGAAGAAATATACACAAAAAAGATTTGCAGCAATAATGAGGTCAGGGTGTTTTCCAAAGGAAGTCATGGCATTCGATGTCAGAGGCACAAACTTTAAAGTAATTTATTAGGATGTGATGTGATAGATCAACATAAAATAAGTAAAGCTTTATTGAGAGGAGAAAAGGAGAAATAATTTTTCATATGAATATTAAAATAGTGACTTGTTTACTTATTTAGAGGCAAGAGAAACCTAATGTGGGGACGATGTCAAGCTGAAGTCCAGAGTTTGTTTTCCAACAGGCTTTTTATAGCAAACATATTTCAAAAAGGTGCTATTTACATGAAATTTTCACCAGGTGTAGGTAACAACCCCAGTAATCCATATGCAAAAACAAACCAAAACAAATAAGTTCAGAAATTTATTTATGTGAAATAATGTAAACTAAGAGTGAAAAATATTAATTTCTCCTGAGTAATAAGGAGCAGGATGGTTTTCTAATCAATGCTGGATTTCAGCTGGGTCTTGGCTTTTATTCCTTTTTCCACCTCCCTGTTCAATACTTTTTCCCTGCGTCACTTCTAATTATTACACATAAATTAGTTCCTGAACTTATTTGTTTTGGTTTCTCTCCCTCTTTTTTTTGGAGAGAATAACTAATACGCTCCCAAAAAAAAAAAAAATCAGAAAGTGTTTCAAGAAAGAGATGGGAGACATGAGCCAAGATGGAAACTGAACTTAAAAAAAAACAAACAAGTATAAATACTTCATCAAAAAGTATGTGTGTCTGTTACCGGGGTTAAAATGTGGAATAGTTTGCCAAAGTAAGTAATAATTTGGTTTAAAAGAATGATTAAAAGCCATAAAGCGACTTGAATATTTAAAATTTGATTGAAACCTTTGTGATGATATTTTACTTTTTAATCTGTTTTTTGTTTCAATTTTTTCTTCTCATCTGGATTTGTTGAGTTCATGTATCCTGTTAATATTTATCTTGCTACAGCTAAGAAGAATGGAAATGGTTTATTTGTAATTAGCATGTAAAAATAGGCTCGCAAAGACTGAATAGCTTATAAATTATTATTTCACTTTGTTTTGGATTTCTTTGACTGCAGTTGGATTGTTGATTAACAACAATTTGATGCATATTGATGATTCTGACGACGGCACTTGAAAAAATATAATGCTTGTTACTTATTTCTCAATTGGTGATTATGATGCTTTTATGACTTTATTTATGATTCAATTCCCGGCCTCTTGTTCTTCGCCACATGTCTTCCCTCTCTCTCTCTTCACCTACTTTTCTGTCTTAGCACATTCAAATAAAGACCACTAGAGCCAAAAAACAAAAAAAAACAAACAACCCTTAAAAAATACACTGAATTTTGAGGTTGTAAAGTGACAGGACATGACTGAGTGGAAAGAACACATTTGTAATTCCCTGCAGGGTGAAGCTTCGCGTATCAATGGAGGCACAAGCTGTCCGGACTACATGCTCCGGTAGAACAACTCCTCGTACTCATTCATCGGTTTAAGATAGCGCCGCATTCCTCTGGCGCACTGGTACAGTGAATTACTGCAGATCTTCTGCGTCAGCAGCACAGACAGCAGAGATAGGGGCTGCATGGCAATGCATCAGCACTTGTAGATGAGATCACTCTGATCTCTGGCTTGGTTGGGCAGGGTGCAGGTCCCGGGAGGGGAGGCATTTGTAATGCTGGGAATCTAAGATGTCAAAAGCCTCACAGAAAATTCCCTGCATTTGCACACTCAGACCATTTGAAAGAAAGTTGTTAAGCAAAGGAAGGCAGGAAAAGCAGAGATCGGGATCACAAGTTCAACCTGATTAGATTCTCAGAGATGACAACTTGGGAAGCTTACATGCGGTAAATTTGTATCGTTCATTTGGAACGTTTTTCTGATTACAGCTAAATGTTTTGACTACTTCAGCTCTATGACTCCAGAGTTTGCAGGAGGCCCAGATCTCCCACCAGATACCAGTCTCCTCCCTCAGAGGAAGAGCAGAAAAATCAACAACCTGATGTGATTTAATGAGGATTATCTTTAGAAACTTTCTATAACAGAGAAGAGAGAGGTATATTCCAGCTAACACTTGAGATTTGCATTACATTTTACTGTGGCTGAGGCCTTCACCTGCTCCAATAAAGCCATGTTGACCTTTGTTTTCCTCTCATGCAACAAGGTTGGGGAAAGACATACAGTGACGATGTTTCCATGGCATCAATTTTAGACACAATGAAATTTTGGGGGGCATTGAAACAGTGACATGCCCAAGAGGGTCGGTCACCTCACTTCCCCCCCAAAAAACAAGAAATTTACAAACTTATGGGTCATTTTTAGGGTGTGAAATATGAAGAAAATATAGAATGACTTGAAATCTCAACAACCTGCGTTACCAGAAAAAAAAGATAAAAAGCTGTAAAGCATTTTGAACTGTATTGTTGCTGAAATGTGCTATACAGATAAACCTGATTGAGAGGGAGGTACTTTTATAGAGGTTTGATGAATATAGAAGTTTTGAAAATCAATAGGAAGTAAAGATTAACATTTATCCCTATGCATCTGGTTCTTGTCCAATATTTATAAAGCTAAAAAAAAAGTACAATGTACAAGCTGTAAACACTGATACAGGTTTTAGTTGCTTTAATGAAATTAAAACAACCAATAGTCAGTTTTAAAAAAAAAGATGGTCAGAAATGGGGAAAAGAACATTTTAAACAGGGCTTCTGCAGGTTTCACCAACTCAATTAAAGATTTTTTAAGACCATTATGGATATAATTTAAGACTTACAAGAAATGCATGAACTTCGTCCAGCCAATTGGCAATTTATTTGTACCTATCCATGATAGATGCATAAAAGCTGGCAAGGGAATGTTGGCAGTGAAAACGTTTTAAGAAAGTGGTATTTTTAGAGCAAATATGTTTTCTGTTTTGCAGTAACTCATGTCTGAAAAACCAGTTGAAACTGGTAAGAGTGACAATAAGGGACACCATTTAGAAGACGGAGGACTCCTGGGAAAAGCCTAGAAAGGTTATGAGAGTCTTGTCTTCTTGTATTCACCACGGAGGTTGTGTTTCAGGCTTAAATAAGCAGGCTGGCTCTCCATTGTGGAGATTTGTACCATCATCCCAAAGAGACAGCTGCTTACAAATCACCTAAAAGAACTTTCTCAACAGATGCAAGAGGTTTGTGTTCAGGTAATGAGTATGTAAGGACTGTGTGCTAGGTTTTTTTTTTGTTTGTTTTTTTTGCCGTTTGTGTAGGTGTGTGTGTGTGTGTGTGTCTCTCAGACTGTGGGAAACACAGGTGGACAGATAATGCTTGCTTCAGTGTCTCTATATTGTCAGACAGATCGGTGCGTTGGTGATTCTTTAAGAACCTGGCAGACACTGACAACAGGCCGTTTGTTCTGACCCTCCACTCACTCCCTAATCCCCAAGCTGAGAACACTGGGGAATAACAATTTCACCCAGAAGCAGCTGCTAAACTTTCCATGTATTAATAATCCAAATCCCAAATGGGAAAGTATGAAATTCAACATCAGATGAATTGCTGAGTAGAAAATCTAAAAAAACACAAGCGGGAAAGTATTTACCTCCCTCATCGCTGCAGGAAAGGAAAGTTCATAATCTTCCACTGTTTGTGTGTATCAGTGCAGACTGACTCTCTGAATCTAGGTTAAAACCTCCTGAGTGTTGCAGGACGGCGTCCATGTGGAACAAACAAAATAATCCGGGATTATCGTAGTGCCAACACGTGAGAGCGTTTTGGGTTTGTGAGGTAATTTACAAGAAAACTTGTCTAGGTCTGATCGTCTGAGCTTGGTGCTATGTAAGTGGTCAACGTAATCAGCGCTGTGGACAAATGCGTTCAAAGTGAGGCCATTCACAAGGGGCATTAACTTTCTGTAGTACTTTGAGATTGAAAATTGTTTTTTGTTTTTGTTTTTTTAAACAAAATTGAACGGACCCTAGAAACAAATTATTTTAGGGCAAATTTTACCTACAGAAAGGAGCCTTAGCATTTCCTCACAAAGCCAAGAACTTTGCTCTTTACTTAAAATAAGCTCAACCACCAAAACTAGAAAAAAAGAAAACAATTACTAAAAATATGAAGTTCTGCTCAGCTAGAATTAAAAGACTGAGAATAGGAGTTGGGTTTTATCGCTGTCTGACATGGAGTCCTTGTCAAGAGCTTTTTATGAGAGTCTTAAAATGATTGATTGAGCAACTCTAGAGTACAAAGGGAGGTTGTTCTAGCACTGGGAAGCCTCCATCACAGGTGACTGGTAGACCTTGTAGGCCACGCTTGGAATGAAGCAAAGGGGTTAAAGGTTTATTTGAATTTGGTGCAGCAAACCATTAAAACTCTTAAAAAACAAGAAATAAAACCATGAACTGGATCCTTCCTTGAACAGGGAGCTGATTATGAGCAAATGCAATTGCACCATAAAGGCAAAAGTTTCACAGTTTGCAGGCTTGACGCTTTTTTAAAAACACAATATAAAAGCAATTGCTGCTCACCATTGAAATAAGAAGAGGGAGTTCTAGAGCTAGTTTGAATTCATATATTAAATCATCCTGCCAGCATACGGGTCGGTCTCATTGTGAGAGTAAGCAGTTCAAGGAAGCAGGATGGCGAATTACCCCCTCCCTCTGGGTGGGTGCAATCAGAGCCTATAATTACACCTGAGCACTTGCCAGCTCATTCTCTGCTGTATGTTTGCTAAACGGGAGCCAAGAGCCTCCTTCCAGGTGAGTCCTCCGGTTGACATGTTGATCCCCGTTGGCTGAACCGTGGCTTTGATGTGATGCGCCGGCCAATCCCATCCCCCTCTGCCACCTTTTCAAACAATGAGGAAATGCTTCATCAACTAATTTCCCTCCAAACATCTAGCTGCTTTTTAAAGCTTTCGCATTTCCTCATTGCTGTGGCTCTGAAATGTTCATGTTTGAGGTTGTGGAGGATCCTCCAGATATGCACGCTTTGTTTTCCTTCACACCACAGAAAGTTGTGAATAAACAAAATAAATGGAAAAAAAAAAACAACCTCTCAGCAGAACACACCCAGTGATGCAACTTGCAGAAAACACCAGATGCTTCCATGTGGTTTGCATAAAGGTTCAGCTCACAGTTTCCTTGTTGCTTTTTATACGGTGGCACAGAAACCCGTTCGTCTGGTTTGATATTCAAATGATCGGTCTGTCTTCAGGCTTTCTCTAAATGTCTTTCTTCTTTTACACCTCTTCAGTTATCAAGCTACTTTTAATTAAAGAGAGCTAATTAACTAAAAACAACACATTTTAGAGCCACGTTTTTCCTTCTGTCAATCAACTTCACTATTCTTCCTCCACATGTCCATTACAAGGTAACTTAAGGTTAAGACACTGACTTGTCAAATGAGTTGTGAAGAACCCTCAGCGCAATGTGGAGGGACGCTTTTAACATCACTACAATAGGAAACCATCATCGATTTGTACATTTCAATGTGAATCAAAGCAGCAAAAATAAATATATGAATGGAGATCAATAGTAATTGACAATGAAATTGCAGCCTTTATAAATGCCAATAAAAAGATCGCAAACAGCAAGTGTAGACGTCTTTATGAAGCTAAACACTCCCATTACTTTACTGTTTGATTGTTTCTAAACCTGAGGTCAGCAGGAACATGTTCATAATAAAAAGGGGTCATGAAGGGCCTCCTTACTCTGCGCTCTGATAGACGTCCACTGAGCTGTTGAGTCCTTCCAGCTGTCCCATCAGCAGCTGCAGGTTGGAGTTGACGTAGCTTAGCTCCAGAACAACCATCTCTTTAACCTTGTTGTTGTTTGTGGCCCTGCAAAGAGCAACAAACGAGAGGACAGACAAAAGCAAAGGATTAAACGGAGGATAAAAGGATACACACGCAGATAGTAATCCCCTTTAAAGTAAGCCCCGAGGCAGAACGGGAAAAGAAAACGTCTATTAGTGGGACTAAAGGTTTCTGTGGCTGAATATTAAAACAAATCTCTCTCTTCCAGTAATTTGGACCACAGAACATAGTCACTATGTGGTCGGCTCTGCAACACATTTACTCTTCAACACACACAGTGTATACATTTGTCTTCACAAGTATTTTGTATTGACTTCTATTCTTTCTATAGCCTAACTTTAATGTTGTCTTGTTTTATTGTATAATTTTAGGTGATTAATAAAAACTTAAAACTTCACAGCAAAATAAACTTAATGAGTGAAATAATTGGTGAACAGCAGTTGTGCTTCTTTGTGAAACCAACAGTAAAGGTTTCGCTGCATGTGAGAGATAAGGTTGCCCTAGCAACTTATGGTTGCGTTGCTCTTAACACCCATGAAGCACCTGTCTGCGTCTTTTTGAAGGAAAGGATTTATGTTTCACTGGCAGCCCTCTTAAAACAAAAACCAGCACACTGGGCCAGATACTAGCTGACAATCGCATCCCGTCCAGCAATCTTATCTGCATGACCGTAACAGAGAGGATGGATGTGCTAAACACACCTAAAACTTGTCAGTTCAGAGCCAAACTCTTTGGCACTGACACCACTCTGTAATTACAGGGTATCATTTTCAACATTAGATGTGACAAGTGATTAGGTGTTGACAGACAACTTAAAAAAAAATGAAGTGAGTTTTGGCTAAGAACCAGAAAAAAAAGACACCATATATAAGCACTGCTAGGTCTTCAGTCCGAATGTTTTATTTTCAGTCTGAGTGAGGCATTTAAATAATAATAATTTCAGTAATCATTTTCATTTTGAAACATCAGTAAAACTTTTTTGCATTTCGTTTCTTTTTTTGACACAGTGTAACGTCACCCCTTCTGCCAACATTAATACCCGCTGCTCATTACGGTAAGGCTACAAAGATGTTTGAGGACACTTCTTATATCTATTTATACTATAAGACTTTATACTTTTCATTTCAGCCCACCAACAGCTTTTTTTTTAAGTCTTCAGTTTAGGCGGGAGGGGGGAGAAACTTGGTTGAAGAGGTGGATGTGCTGTGGTTTGGAAAAAAGTGATGCAGCAAACCTGACCATAAGCTGTTATTAAAATGCAATTTCAATATCAAATATCACCCAGCAGTGCGTGGGAACCAGACAGGAAGCCAGCAAGTGTGGCTTTACACAAGGATTTTCCCCCATCCTCTTCTCTGGAAAAGCCGTTTTATACTTTTGGCACCTTGACATAATTGTCTTGAGGAAAAGATGCCAAGCACTGATGCAGGATAAAAGTTTGTAACTTTAAACAGGGCCACACACGAAATCCTTTATATCCGTTCTCCTGTGATAAATATCTTCTAATTCTCCTTAACAGCTTTTCAACGACATAAACAAAAACAAAAAAACAATCCTGATTCAAATTTTAAATGAAACATCATTAAAAGATAAGAGTTGTGGTTTTAAAAGTGAAACAATGGAAGAAAGAAGAAAAAAAGAAAGAAGAGAAAAGGGAGAAACTGGTCAGACCAGACAGACTCCACCTGTTGCTGATTGGGAGAGGAATGCAGAACAATGGAGAAGGGGCAAAAGAAAGGTGTACTGATGTAGGCCAATGGCAAACACTGTCACCTAGAAAGTACCATGGCAACTAAAGGTTGAAACTTTTAAAAAATTTTATTTATGGCTTTATTAAAAAGTCTCTGAGACAATAATCAAAGTCGATGTCCAAACTTTGAGAGTCCGGTCATGCAAACACACCCAGACGTGGACAAAAGACGTCCCACTACGCCCAAAATACAGCACAAAAAGCCTTAAAAAACCAGTAAGAATCCCTGCAAGTCAGAAATAAGCACAGGATGTTCTGTGTGTTTAGAGTGGTTTATAGAAGGAGAGTCAGACAGACAGACAGGATGTACACAACGGCCACTTGCCCCAAGCCTTTGTGTCAGTAAGTTATGTGAGGTAGCAGAGGAATGTCGGGCCTCTGCAGGTTCCAGACAGGTAAAGTCAGACCTTTACCTGTAAACACTGAGCCTTGTTCATCTAGACGCCACATAGTGGCAGTAGTTGCTACATCAGATAATTCCCAGCGACTTTGTCACTATATTAAGACGAAAAACAAATCGGCATCGGCCAAAATGGGAATCGGTGGGCCAAGGTTTTTGAAAGCCCTACAGAGAACACCCCAGCCTAGTGAATTCACAGTAAAAAAAAAAAAGACTGTTTGGGTTGGTCATTGTCAGTATCAATGTGATTTTTAACAATCAAGTCAGATAAGACACAAAAGCATGAAAAGCTATTTAAAAAAGGACACTGTATTTTCTACCAAGGTACGCACTAAAGTTCAGCTCCTGGTTATTTAGTTTCCAGGTTTCTTACTTTTCATCGTTTTGGGTACAAAAAGGGATAACTCAGAGGTGACTTCTGCAAATACCTGGAAGCTAGAAGGTATCAATACAGAAATGCTGCCGTTTTTATCTGTTTGAATGTTCAACTTCTGTCCGTTACAGAAGATCTAGATTTAGAAATGTTGACCACCTTTTGGAGATCTCAGAACGAAGCTAAAGATCTGGATTCTCTAAAAAACACACAGGGAGATGGCTCAAAGATAACTGTACTATTTGTGAAATAGATTATGCAAAGTATATCTTAAAACATCAAATTCCAAACCATTGTCTTTGTTGCAAATTAACAAATTTTCAACAACAGCTTTGTTTGAAGAGTGCAGTGACCGCTGCAAAAGCAAAGATGCACAGTTGCTTTTTTTTTTTTTTTGTTGCAAAAGCAGAAGCTTCAGCTGCTGTGTCTGGACTTTTGACAGCTGAATGTTGCTGGATCAGTAAGCTTGATTTTCCTTGTTATGATGGAAACTTTCTGCCAAAACAACAAAGAACACAAGGTGGATCCAACACAGTGAACCAGCAACAAACAGCTACAAAATGCTTTATGATGCATAAAGTTATTCACATCAGACATTTTCTACATTCTTTTTGTCATTAACATGAATATATAGAAGAACAGACTTTCTATTTGTCAGATTTATAAACTGTCTTTCAGGATTTTAGGCTCTGATTACATTATTTTAAACTGTATTTATGGCATACTTATATATAACTGAATATCATCGTCATGTGCAACACATTTTTTTCTTTATTTGTGAAAATATCAGTTTAATAGGCATATATAGCTATAAAAACTTTTAATGATTTATCTCATTAAAATCAGCTAAAAAGCATCAAACACTCAGATGTGGGGAATGAATATAAAAATTACATTTCTGCAAGTCTTTCTCATTAAAAATGAGAAAAATAAACTCCTACTACTTACGTGTTTGTTCGTATTTTTATCTCATGACCACTCATAAATGTTGACTTAAAGGGAGTTTAAATGATTTACAGTATTTAATAGAATACAAAGATAGTCAGATGTCTTTTTTTTTGAGGACTATATAAAATAAATACAAAAATAAAGATTTAAAAATATTATCTGGTTTATGTTTTGGTCAGAAAAGGCACAGCGTTTGGAGTTGTTAATGAATTGAATGTCATAATTAAGACAAAATACTAATAATTAAAAAAAAAATCACTGTATTATTCAGGTTCACTGGTAATATTAGACCTTCCTTTGGTTCTACAGAAGAAAATCTGTATCACCCCAAAACATTAAAATTGGTGTAAAATATTAATTTACACTAATTAATATGTGGATGAAAAAAACTTTTCAAGATGTGTTTTTCAAAACTCCAATCTAAATCAATCTTCAAGTTTTCCTCCACAGAAACCCATGTTGTGTAGCAACAGGAGAACATAACATTTAAAAAGAGGGAACAAAACAAGGAGTGTGATTGGAAGGAGTTTTTTGGTAGCCTGATCAAAGCAGCAAGTTCAAGAGCAAAAATGTTCTGACTCTCTTTTTTTCTTCCCTTTAGTGTGAATCACAGTGACTCTTTGTTTTCAGGCTAAATGGACTGCTCCTGTTTCAGAGCTTTATCATGACAGAGGAGTGGAAGGGGTGCAGCCAAGCGCGTCAAAATGGAAAACAAGTTGGAGTTAACTTGAGTTCACTTATGCTACAAACAATTACATAATTATTGTAATGTTTCCACCTTAGGTGACACACGCAAAAATCAGAGTTTGCATGTGTCGCCGTTGCCGGTGAATTTGGACTATTTTTATCCTTATAGACGGCCACTGTGAAATGATCCTCGCTTTGTGGAGACGTGAACAATCCATGTACAGTAGTATTCGGTAGTGCGTGCGTGTGTGTGAGTTGGACCGTACTTCAGCAGATTCTCAGCTCCGGCCCTCATCCTCATCTGTTTGATGATCTGCTGGTTGAGACTGGCTCGCTGCTTCTGCAGTTTGCTCCGTCCGGTCTGCGCAAGCGGGTTGCAGCCCTGGAGGAGAAGACACGGAAACGACAATGACAACTCAGCCAAATGCTGCCTTCAAGCAGTCCCCCCCGCCCCCCCCCCATTACATTTCTGCCCGTATTGATACTGCCATGATTGCGAGTCCATATATTTTGCACCTGTGTGTGGTTTCTCATCAGGGTCTTAGCACTCATAGTTGTGAGCACAGGAACAATAAAATATTCCAGCAAAGTTTCTTTCATTTCTTTAATAGAAGTAGCATTAAGGTATAAAAATACTAGTTTCAGAAAACCGCATGGTTTTGCTTCCTCATCTAACATTTAAGTATTTCTCTTTAATAACCGATAAGATGATAAATGTAAATTTGCTTTCACTTAGACTGTCACTGACTGTATAAAAGTCAGAATAAAAGGAAGAAGGCAGTGTAGTTATAAACTCCAAGCATTACTCCATAAAGAGCAGAATAGCAACAATGTGTAGTATTTAGTAAAATATACATTTGAAAACATGTCAAATTTAATTGGGTGTGTATATTGCATTTTGACTTACGTCAATGTATGATAAATGTTAAACATTATTAAATGCTGTAATATTTTAGCAGCGGTAGGAGTAATTATTCATTTTCTGATTAAAATAATGTAAATAAAAACTATTATATTGTGGACACATTTATAAAAACAGATATTTATATCACACTGTTAGAATCTCATACTGGCACTTCCCTATTCAGTATACACAACAGAGGTGTTGGCTTCATTATAATTTGCCTTGCAAAAACAAGCCTAGTAGAGAAACCAGTTAACCAGTCAAACCAGTTATCACAACAGACTTAAAGAATGCAATTAGGCTTATTCATAAACACTAAGTTGAGCTGGGAGTCAAGAAACAAAAAAGGACCCAAGAGGTTAAAAAAAAAAAGAAAGAAACATCTATGATTTCAGAGGTGAGTTCACCGTTTTTCGATAAACAACTGATTCAGTCTTTGATTCGAGCCTGATTCAACCCAAAAAGAATTTCAAATTTCACAGGTGTCCTTTCATTGGAAGCAAAAAATAATTTTAAAAAAGCCGATGATTTAAACATGTTTTTATTCAGTAAAGTGCCTCTTATGCTGTCAGCTGCCGAAAAGATCTGACATCATTCTGCTGGTATGGATTGTTTCTACTCATTCCTGTCATTGTAAGTGCGGTTCTCGGTGAGGGCTTTTCCTCTGACTGTCTTCTCAAATCCTTTACACTCACGTCTGAGTCATGCTGCGATGACATAGTCTGTTTCAGAGGTTTCTGTGAAGGGACCGAGCAGAACAGTGAGGTGAAAAGGGTCACAAAGCTCCAACAAGGCTAGCACTCGACCAAACACCACGGCCAAAGCGCAATGTGCCTATTAAGGTCACAAGATTGGACCAGTGCAAACACTTCAGTGACCTGTAGGTTTAATAAGTAACTGTGTATTCAAATGACTGCACTGTTTATCACTCAACAGAGGCGTACCAAAGACATCAGGCACTGAGCTATTCTGGGAGCAGCGACAGGATGACAACAGGAGCACGCGACTTGATAGGGTGTGCTCTGATCGTGACACACTGTCCTTCCATCGTTACGCCTCAGGTGGGGCAAGTAACAGAACTGGGGAGTGGCTTGAGGCGGATGGTTACCATAGCAGTAAGTTTCCGTCGTTTGTATATAGCACAAAATAAAACGTCACTTACCATCTGTCGTCGAAGTTAGCAATTAGTCGCCAACCAAGCTGTAGGATATTGGAACTTGATCTGCCAAGATTCAAACTACTCACTTTTTATTTTATTTCATAGGCAACAACTGTGATAATGTTTTTATTAAAAAAAAAAAAAAAACAGGACAAAATGGAGGATAAAACACATTAAATGTGGCTGTTTTCAAGGTTCTTTTGAATTAATGCTTTTTAGTTAAAGAAGCTTTGGGTTAGGTAGCCAACCTGCAGTTGTTGACCTCCTAACAGACATGGTATCCATATTTTGCTAACTCCAATCTCAAAATAGTGCCGTAGGGTGCTTTCACACATGATAGTCTAGTGCACTCGGTTGGAATGGGGACCAAAATTGCAATATTTGTTACATTTTCAGCTGATGCGGTCCACTTTCACCCTATTGTGTCAAACAATCCAAACAACAATCCTGTGGTGGCGCTGCACCAAGAACTACTGAAGAAAAATACACAAAAGCCTCAGAAGAAGACATGAACACAACTTCCTTTTCCACAATATGAAACAAAAATGAGGCAACATCAGATTTTAGAGGTTGTAGGATTTCTCTTTTGTCTTTTGCAAAAACCACAAGCCATTTCTCCCACTAGCACTAGACTCTTACGGGCTTCTTTTGGTTGCATTTACCCATAATGC
Organism: Poecilia latipinna; assembly: GCF_001443285.1. Classification (NCBI taxonomy): domain Eukaryota; kingdom Metazoa; phylum Chordata; class Actinopteri; order Cyprinodontiformes; family Poeciliidae; genus Poecilia; species Poecilia latipinna. The sequence continues at coordinate 73,198 of NW_015113932.1, read as the reverse complement.
CCAGCACTATAGACTGCTACTGGAGCAGTCTCCGGTCTGCTTGGCATTCATATATGCGCTACAGGTCACTTCAACCAAACAGAGACTTAGATTTTTAAGCAAACCAGAGTTTGCTTTTTTTTAGTCTGCAACAGAGTTTGATTTCGCGTTCACACCTCCCCAAACTAACCGGACTTTCCAGGCAAACAAACTAGAGTTTGATTGAAGCGGAGTAAACTGGGTTGGCATGAACATACCTCTAGTGAGGGTTTGTTCTGATAGGATAACTTTTTAAAAACTTGGCCACCAGTACCCCACCCACATGCCTAATTGAACATCAGTGACATAAATCACTTTTCGCCATGTCTGCCTCCATCTTTATTATCCCCTTTAGTCCAACTAATTTCCTCGACCTGCTGGGCTGCCTGAACAGTGCAGCCTTTCTCCGCCACTGTGCTACGCACTTAATTAGAGCAAAACACAAAGGGCCTCCCAGTCCAGCATCATATCCATCACACAGAAAATTCACTTGCTGTTGTATAACCGAGGTTTCATAAAGAACATGTGAGGTAACGTATAATGAGATAGCTGGTTTGCACAAGTGGTGATTAACAGTGGTAATCTGCCAAGAGGGGGCTTCAGGCATGACCCAGTTTCGAGCTGGAACAATCCGTTTCTTGCCGGTGTAGATTAGGTGTGCTTGGTATTTTTATTGTCGCTTGGTACATGTAGAGAAAACTAAAATCATAGGACTTGCTAGTTTCATCTGCAAGTTAAAAAGCTCAAATCTTAACTTGGAGAAAATTACTGTACAAATCCATAGTTGGTTACTGCTGCCCCCCCCATTAGGTCATGTCCACCGTGAGCAACGCTTGGAGGGAGCAAATGTTTCTCAAAGAAAGGGAAGCTTGCTTGGTTCGAGAACCAAAGCACATGTTGTCAATTTGTGTCTGTGGTCTGGCTGAAGGAGAGCCCCAGGCCAGATGCTACGTCAATGCTCTCTCTGGCCAAAGAGGACGAGATGAAGAGCAGAAACATGCCGATTCGGGGGTTTTGTGCTGCCATCTTTCCATCCTGCACACATCCAGTCGGCCTTCAGCCAGCTGGAAGCCAAACTACGGACGGCCCTGAACCGCGACAGCTCCCTGGAGTATCAGTCAGACCCAATGAGGTCGTTAAACACTGCAACTTATTTTCACCAAGTAGAGAGAAAATTAAAAAAAAAAAAACACTGAGTTCCACGGGGGCAGAAATTTGACTGAGAAGTTTCCTAGTTGTAAATCTCTTTAAGAAAGCCAAATGAAAACATGTGGATGTAATTGTGGTTGACATGAATCTGAAAACTCTTTAATACTCAATGAAAGTGAAATTTAAAAATCAGAAGAAAAAGAAAAAGCAAAGAGTGAGGATCATAATGAAAGTAGAGCTCAGGCTCCACATTTTAAAAGGCATTAGAACGTTTGGCCGTGTCCTGTGGCTGTACCAGCCCCCGACTCCCACTGACCTTTTTATAGACACAGGAAGTCTCAAACCAGACAGCGTTCAAAAGTGGGATTCGGACAGATTTAAAGACACAAAGGCTGTGCTCAGATGCCCATCTAAACAAGCTTTCCCTATGAAAACTCTCAGGAACATGTGGAGTGCTCAAAGGCTGACCAAACACTATGAAAACACATTAGATAATAACTCAGCTTGCCAACTGTCTCTCCTACAACCTCAGACTACACAAAACCCAAAACTCCAGAAAATGCTACTGTAGCTGGTGCTGCAGCTGGGCAATTTACCAACTTCAACGTCAAAACACCAGAAGATGAAAGTGCTGTCTTTTGTAGCAGTTGAGGTAACCAGCCACCTTTAATTATTCAGATGATGCCATTATAAAGAGCACCTCTCACATCTTCAGCTGTTTATTACGATCAATTAAAAGGTAAATACTTTGATAACATTCCTTAGAAATACAACAATCGTTGGTCAAACGGTAGAAAAAGAATGTAAAGAAATTCTTGAAACAGAAATAATGTGAACAGGAGTTCATAAGAGAGCTTTTAAACTCGTTGCATGTTTGACGGAAAGCAGACAACTGATAATAGCTAGCCATCCAGTTTCTCAAGACAAAGCTACTCCCAGAAGAGAACACACACACACACACACACACACACACACACACACACACACACACACACACCTGAAGCTGACAGCCCAGTGGTTTCTATTCCTGTTGGTGACAATTCAGGATTGGAAAAGACTAGAACCAGTAGTTATCCATTCAAATCAGTGTCTTTTGTAGCTGTTTTGTCATCTCCCACACATTATCATTAACCATGGTGGTGCATTTCTTTCTTTTTTTTTTACATGACAAATATACACCGTCAGTAAAATAAATACAGTATTTACTTTACTGTAAATACTGTATTTACTTTAGTGTCAGTACAGTACAAGATTTTCACAAAATACAATGCTTTTTATTAAAAAAGTTATTAAACAAACAAACAAAAAAACTGAAGTTTTTTTCTTGTTTGTTTTTGGGTCGATGACATCACAAGAAATGGCACCCATCAGTAAATACTATGGTGGAAAAAGCAACTTTTGAGCAATTTCAACATAGATTTTAAAGTATATATTTCTGACTTGTGTTAGGTTCAACCTTAAGAGTCTGAAATGGGGTACAGCTCATGCAACCTCCAACGTTTTGAGTACCGTGCCCTGAATAACAAAACTGAAGGGAGATAATGAAAATTTTCATAACTTTAATGGGTAAAAATCTATTTAAGTTCCTGTTTGAATTTTGTTGTTGTTGTTGTTTAATTTATGTGGTATCTGTGCACATTTATTCCTGGGAAGTTTCCCCAAGACCTTTGAAAATGACACCTATCCATTCTAGCCTGACCTGGTATTTAATTTAATGCAACGCTGCCAAATGACTAGAGCATTTTGCTGAAGTCATACAAAATTTAGGAAGAAACATTTAAAGGGGGAAATTAATTAAGAACTTGTGGAAAGAGGGAGAAACAACCAGTTTGGTTGGGCTATGCCTTATGTGATGTCACCAGAGGCACTTTAGCTGTGGGGGGTGGATTTTATCTTGATTGAATACTAATTTCCATTAAAATTTCACAAGGGATTGAAAGAAATGATCACAGTGTATCATTTAAAAGGTGACAAGCAATGTCGAAAGTGAGGTTGGTTGATTTTAGAGAACTGAATGGATGGTAGCTTTAAAACGCGTCCAAACTGTGGGGAACACGTCAAAGACAAGCTAGTCTTTAGACTCCCTGGCATTTCTTTATATAATGGAAAGCAAGCATCTCATTTAAAGACCTGAAGCCAAAATGGACGCGTTTAAGTTAACAAAATCCGCAGCTGCCATGGTTTTACTCAATATATGTAGAAATAAACTCGTGCGTTTGTTGAAAAACTAAACTCACCTTTCTAAAATGTTTTCCGTCTCCTCCGCTGTCTTCAATGCCGTTCGGTAAAAGTGTGTCCGTCATTCTGAGGGCAAGGTTAAAACGAAGCAAATCAAAACAAAAAATAAAAAGAAATAGCAATAAAAGCGAGCTGAATAAGAAAGCAGCGCGCTGCTGTACAACAGGTGAGTTTCGTCCTCGCTCCAGCAATGTTCCTGTTGCTCTGTCCTCACTCCACCCAGCAGAGGAGTTTTCCAGCAGGAATAGCAGACTCCGCCCAAAATACTGAAGCGAGATAAGACACGGGAGGATAAAAGAGGAAAAGGTCACCGGAAGTCACCTGTGTCCTTCAGAAGACGTACACCTCATTACAGTAACGCGGTAAGGGAAAGGACCACAAAACTAGCATTAATCCACAGACGGTGTTGCTAGCACAAAATTACCTAACATGTTTATTTGTCTCGAGCAATATATTAGAATAGCCCACCTAACTTTTAATGTAATGGCTTAGCTTTAAAAAATATTAATGTTACGAACAGGTAACACTAAAACTATGTTTACATCATGTCCGCTTTCCTAGAGACGCCGTTAACAAACTCTTGTTTTTCCAATTACTTACGAACTAATTCAACAATGCTGTGAATGAGTTAGCCTCCAGTTGTTTCACTTTGTTTTGCAGCTTCTAAAGCCCCGTAGAATGGCTAAACCTGATGGAAATTATTCCACGTGGGACGACTTTTTTTTCCTCTCAGAATTATGTCTTTAAATTAAATACTGCAATTCACAAATTGTTCAAAGAGTTGTTGTAGAAGGTGATGGCTGTGATCAGCTCTTGTAGAGGTCTGTGTTACAGCAACTTTGACAAAACCTCTGACTGAAGACACTGAGTTGAATAAAAGTTTCATGAAGAGAATGTTTAGGGTTGTCCATAATTTTCTTGATTTTATGACAAGTACATCATCTCAGGATTCTGACATTTTTTTCTTCTGCTCTTCCAATCACCTTTACAATTGAGGTGTACTTCGATACACTTCGCCTATATAAAAAAAATCACTTAAATTCATCCTCTCGTCCAGTAAAACTTACATTTCTGTCATTGAAGCTGGTTGTTAGCAGGTGCCCATCTGCATTAAAGTCAGTTTTTTTTTTGTTTTGTTTTGTTTTTTTGTTTCAGTGGCCCTAATCCTGTTCTGTAGTTTTGAAACGGTTCTGTTTGTGAAAACAGAACCATATTGTATGACGGATGTTTGGCTTTGTTCCTTGCAACAATTCATTTGGTTACACTAGTTGGGCTGGATCCATGACTGTCCTTAAAGATGCCTTGAGCAGCATTCCCTTTTCATGACGTTCTAGAAACTAGAATAGCCTTTGTGCTTTTTGTCTTTCCGGTTTTACCGGGTGAAAGGCATGTTGCTGTTCTGTTCATGAAGGAAGTAGCTATTAATGTCATGGGAGGATTATTGTCAACAATGGCGTTGAAGCTAGGGCAACAGGGTGTTGCTGGGGCTGTAAACTAGGCTAAAACAGTTTTTATCTGAGTGCTTTCTCTATGTGTAAGAGCCATGGGTGTTAGAGCAAAAACTGTAACGTCTTTAACCCTTGTGCGTGCAAGGACTGAGGCAAACGTACGAGGACTGGGGCAAATGTTACAAGTGATACGGGTGTGGGGTCGGTTGGACCCCATTTGTAAACACAAGGGATAAAGTAGTAAAAAGCTAATTGAAACTCATTAGCTTTTGGGCAGAGGATGCATTATTTAACTTTAATTTATGAAGGAAGTGGAAGGGTGATATAATAAGTCAGATTTTCTTTTCCTGATTGCTGTTTTGATGATTGGGGTAAAATATGTTCCCAGTTGGTTTAATATCAAATGAGTGTAAAGATGATTGAAGTGGTGATATCACCATCTTTATATTTAGCAAAAAAGAGGAGACTTTTTCTCTTTATGTAACGCATTTATTTAGTCTAGAACTGAATCCATGACGCAGCATTGGGCTAATACCCCAATCTTTTGTAATGCTAGGATTTGACCACTAGATGGAGGTAGACGTCTAGATTTCATTTCATTTTACTCATCTGTTTATAGGGCCTTTCTTATTCAAAATGTTTATTAGTCTACTGCCCCAAAGTCACTGAAGATTTTACATTGTTTTGATATATTTACTGTCTACAACTAGCATTTGTACTGAAAAATAAAGCTTCCTAGTACAATGACTCACCATTACACTGCTCCATGATTCAGAATGTCTGATGACTTTTTAAAGGATGACTCAAAATATTTTTTTTGGTATTTATTTCTTAAGCAAATAAGTAATGAAATGGGAAAACTTTTAACTTTAAAACTCTTGACATAAGGAGGTATAAAAGCTTTAACTTTCAAAGGTTCTGCTGGAACTGTAAATGTTTACAGATGGCACGGTTTCATTGGGGCACACTGCAAAAACCAAATGCAACCAAATACCTGAACATCTTACAACAACAACAAAATTAGCTCTCATAAGTCATAAGAAAAAAAGAAAATGAGTTCCAATGTCACTACCTGACCTGTCTCTTGGCAGAGATGCTGTATGACTTATTTCATCAAGGATGTAAGGGTTGCCAATGTCTTAGTTATATTGAATAGTATTGTTAATCAACAAGTTGGAGAATGGAGTTTGTGTTCACAAATACAGAGATGCTCACTCTGTAACTACCATATGAATGCTATCATGTTTTGAAAGAGCAGATGACGCAAAATGAGGGTGTTTCTTCTAGCACCTGTGATTTAGGGCTCAGTGGGCTGGCCGAAGTGTAATCACAGTAATCCATTGGGTGTTAAAGAGATGCAGCCATGTTTTTTGCACATTATATTGGACAGCCAAAGCCCTAAATTTAGTCCCCCACCCTCCCTTCACAAACTCCTTGACTCTTAGTACCTTAATTTCAAAGACGTCTGTTCAAAACACACATTTGTTACCCCATATGGAGGTGCAGTGAACTAGAGTGGCTTGGCCTTCACACTCATTTCCTTTCTCCTCACAACGTAGCACAAAGCTGATTGTGAGCGAACTGCTTCCCGTCTGTTTTTGTAAAGGCAGAGGGGGCACAGCGACGAACAACGGCCACTGACGTTCAACCCCTAGTCCAGCAGGAAGTGCTGTGGGGTTGCTATGCAGCCCTGCTCCCGAACCACAAGAACTCTGGGTTGCCTGTTAACAAACGATGCGTGATGTGGGTAGTATGGCAGACTATTCGACCAGGCACTCCAGAAGATCTAGAGTAAGTATAGATCAAGGGTGGGATGAACGCAAGATTGAGACAGAGTGATAGTTTGTTCCTGGCAGAAAAGTGTTGTTGGGTTCATGGCCTTTTCCTTCCTCTCTTGTTCTCGATTTCCTTGTCCTTGCTTTTTGTTTTTCTTAACTCCTTCCTTCTTGTCCTTCTTTCTCACTTTTTATCTCTAGGATCGCACCATTGTTCTTAATTTTTATTGTAAGTAAAGAGTTTCATTCATTGAATATTAGTAAGGCATGTTTGTCATAGTTGGCGAGTTCTTTAGCAGTGGACTCTGACAGATTACCACTAGGACTTCTTAACGGAGACCTTCAGAACACCTTCTCTGTTCTTCATGCTCTTCCATCTTTAGAAGTTGCTGGATCAAATCTCTTGCCTCCACTTTAGATTTTCTCAACATCCCTCCTGTTTCACACTAACCCTCTCCATTAAGCCTTACTCCAACCATGGATATTCTCCCTGGTCTTTCTGTTTCCTCCTCCTTTTGCTCTTTTTCATGTCAATCTCTTTGTTTTCCTCTTCACACTTCCCTTGCTTCTTTTTCCCTTCCACATATCCAGTGGTCCTCCATCATCATCATCATCATCATGTACAACTCCATCACTTCTGCCACCAAAGTGTTTCTGCTATTTTCCTGCTTCAACACCTCCTCTTCCTCATCCTATCCATCACACTAAAGTTAGTGTTTCAGCTTGCCTTCCTGTTGCCAACAAAGCATCTCCTCTCTTTGTCGGGGCCTCACGTTGGAGAGGGAGGCTGGCCTCCAAGTTCATTGTGCATTCGTTGGCGTTTGCCTGCCACAACTTAACGACTCAACTCCCTAAACTAGCATATGTGTGTTTGTGTGTATGTGTGAGAAAAATAAGTGAGGCTCTGAAAGAGACGGAGATTCTTTAAAAACAACAACATGTAGAAAATGCTCCTTGTTATCATCAGATCTGCAGAAGCATTAGCTCATACATTGCAGAAATCTAAAAATCTAATGTTTCCAATTTCTGAAGTCTATCTCTTTAAATTCAAAATATTTTTCAAGTAAAAGTGAAAAGTGCAGTAAAACTACTCATTTTTTTTTTCTTCAAAAAGTTACTCAAGTAAATGTAACTTAGACATCACATTACAATAAATAAAAACAAATGTTTTCCATCATCCAAAAAAATACACAATGGTAACATTAAAAAATCACAGATACTATATTAATTTTTAAAAAACACAATAAACTTACCAGTATATCATCTGCATTAAACCCCAACTTACTCGGTTTGTTCTGAAAAAAACTATGTACAAGTTTTTTCCTTTTTGTTGGATTGCTGCTGTGACTCTTACACACACCAGTATCTTAACGCTCATGTTGCATTGCACGACGTGTGAACAATGGACTAAACGGCTGAAAAAAATGTAAACGGAGGGCACAGATACAGGAAGTGTGGGAACCCTGTTAAATCAAAATAGGAGTAAACAGAAACTTAGCCATTTGGAGGTGAAAAAAATAAAACCCAAATAAAATAAACAGTCATTCTTTAAGGTTAATCTTTGCTGTGAGAATGTAGCACACCACAAACTATACATGTCAATCATCTATTTTGTAGTATCAGCTTTTACTGGTACTACAAGTCTTTGTCACATGTCTACCACATCAAAAGGCTAACATTTCTGGCCATTTGTCTTTGCAAAATTTCTATTTTGAAAGAAAACCTCAGATTCTGGATCTGATTTCGGTCTGGATTGTGTCCGAGCCACTCTAAGGCACCACTGTGCTTTGACATGGCCTATTCCACTGCAGCTCAGACGATATCTTAAGGGTCATCATTATCCTTGTGTAATATAAACCTCTACTTGAGACACATGTCTCCTGCAATCTCTTGATGTTTAATCTCCAAACTCTAAACAACCTCTATATCTCTTTCTGAAGAAGAGCATCACCACAGCATGAATACATTTTGCTGTCATCCCAGAGCCATGTCTCCTCTATGACTTGAGGCCTATTTTCATAGGTTTCTCTTTTCTCTTCTGCTGAGGCCACGTTTGTTGTTGTGTTGACCTTTTCCTCCACTTGAATGGAGGTTCTCTGCAGATTCTCCAGACTTCCCCACAGTCGCTTCTCTGATTAATGCTTCTCTGGTTGCTTCTCTGATTAATGCTTTCCTTGTCCACCCTTTCGGTTTAGGTGGATGGTCATGTAGATTGTAGGTTTGTTTTTGTGCTGTACTTTTACCTCTGCCAGATGATTAACTGAACGGTCCTCAGTGCAAACATTAGATTACTGTGTATTTAGAATAAAAGCTGTGCTACTAATGGTTTGGTAGATTGAGTTGTCTGATATTTGGCATACCGTAGTAGCTTGGGGATCTGTCCAGAGAGATCTCCTGGATCAGAAGCCCAGATAAATATTCTCCATTGTGGCCTGATTGAACTGTTGTCACGCTTTCTGTGTTAAGCTAATTGTAAACAAGACTTGTCAGTGCATTAGGGTAGGTAATGACATAAAATATGAGGTGTTCCCTGTGGCAACTTGACATGTAGCCACAGAAGAGAATTACTGCTGGTCACTTGACAGGAGGCGGCTCTCTTAGAGTGCCTCTCTTGTTTTCTAATTGAGGATGCTTTCAATCTGTCACTTCACTGGCTACTGGCCAGCAGAGACATTTCAAGTGGAATGGATCTTACTTAACATTTTTGTTTGCATTTTGAATGCAGTGTTAGACGTAACTGAGGGGGAAAAACAGCTTTAACTGCATAACTACACTGTTTAGCTGAATAATACAAAACACAAAAAACTTAACTCCTCCAGGACATTTCTCATTCTCACGTACCTTAAGAAAGCAGATTAATGAATCTGAATTGATGTAGCTGTTAAAAGTTGAGACAAAAATCCATTCCATAAGCCTCTGTTGTATTTGATGGATTTATTTGAAATGATCAAAGTTGAATTTAGATTGATTTTCCTGTTTCCTCTCACCTTTTCTGTATTTTCAGAAGGTAAAATGAAGTCTGATAGTAAATACATTGAAAATTTTTAAAAATTGAATATTATTTTAGTCATTAATATCATACATAGAACTAAAACATTTTATTTATTTATTGCAGAATCAAAAAATATCAACCAGAAATAATTTGCTCCACTAACGGATAAATAGAAGCCAATCGTTTATCAGAATTACAGTTTTTCTGGTTCATTAAAACAAAGCTGAGATAAAAGTGTGATTATATCACAGCTCTAACCTGATCTGGTCTGTATATAGTTAATGTACATTTGTGCTGTGACTTTTTCAAGCTTCGAAACTAGGTTGAGCCAGTTATTTTCTTCCTCACAACTGACCTAAATACCTAAATTCTTTCAGTGGCAAACTGAGAAAAATATGGCTGCTAAGCAGCTGTCTGAAAACCAACCTTACAGCTTTCTCAAAAAGCCCATCTATTTTTATTTTTATTTGTCTCTTAGCAATTTTTGTCACACAAGTACAGATAATATTTTCTGTGGATGACAAATATGCTTCAGCTAGTCAGTTACATTAAAGTCAAGATATGTTACATCCTGGATTTCTCCTCATAATGAATGAAGAGGAACATCTTCTTGCTGTAGGTTTAAATGTCCCACCATAGCTGCTTTCACAGGATTAGTGCTCTTACATACTTGACCTGTTTTCCTGGCTACACCATTGACCTTTGGGGGATATTTCCATACTGTAAAAACCTAGCTGCCTGCTTAAAGATTGTTTTTAGCACATAAAAGTTGTATACGTTTTTTTTAATATTTTGTAGGCAGAATCAGAGTAAATAATAAAAAAAATCTTTTTTTTTATGTATTAAGGGTAAATATGTATCCAATCTAGCTCTGTGTGAAAACATAATTCCCACTTGAGCCCAATAACTGGTTGGGCTCAAGTTCTTAGCAATAAGAACTGATATTAAGTGTTTGTGATAACTGGTCTTTAACATCACTGGAAAAATTGTGACCCACTCTTCTTTGCAGATTTGTTTTAAATCAGACACATTGTTGGATTTCTGAGCATTACTGACTGTTTAAGATAATTTCAAGGTGTTTCAATTAAATTCAAGGACACACTTTGTATGTCCTTGAAAACTTTTGTTTATTTTAGCAGTTCAATTGTGAACTTGCTGGTGGGCTGGTTTGGATAACTTTTTTTTTTTTTTTTTTCTTTTCACAAATGAAATCATCATTTTAAAAGTGCTTTTTGGCAGTGTTACAGCGCCACCAATTGGCACGGCATACCAACTACAACGTTTTCAGTTGAATCCTGCATTCTGTTGTGTGGAGGAGCATTTTTTCTTAATCGCTTACAGAAATTTACGGTGTTTGTCTACGTGTTGATGGGGCCTAAGCTACAGGAAAGTTTGTAGTTACAATGTGACAAAATGCAGAACATTTTAAGGGGTGCAAATGCTTTTGCGAAAAACATAATATATTTGTCACTATTGTTCTTGTCAGTGTTTTGGTTCAGAGTTGTTCCATACTGTTCCTGTTCCAGAAGGCTCATTTCAATTTCTGCTGATGTGCTTCAGTTTGGAGTTTTTCTCGTTAGTGTATTTCCAAGAGAACATTAGGCAGAACTTTGTATGAAAAAATGCACACTGTACTCCTCAAATCTTCAGTCATCTTGAAACCCGACGTTTTCCACTCATATCTCTAAAACCACAAGCAAACCACTTCAAAATCTACACTGAAGAAAGAAAATAGTTGGTCCAACTTAAATAAATAGCTTCAGTTGGTAACAATTCATTTCAGTTTAGCTATTTATTAGTTTCTTTAAAACTATAAATAAACTATAACTTAAGTTAACTTAAGTTATTAATAACTTAATAACTTAAGTTAACTTAACAACTTAACATTCAATCACTTGGCTTTGTTGAAGTTTGATCAACTAAAACTCTTTTTTTTTAGTGTGTTAGAAAATATTTTTAATAAATTAATAAAATCCTCATACATTTCATTTGGGCTCTTTTTTTGTTTGTTTTTTGTTTGGGTGTGTTTATACTCATCAATATAATATAGATATAGCCTGGTAAACTAAACAAAAAAACAAAACAAAAAAACAACCCAACAACAACATCAAAAAAAAAAAAAAAAAAAAACCGTGTCCTTTTTGTTCTAGACTGCGATGCTCCACTCCTGAGTCTCGACACACCTCTCGCATCAACCTACCTACCTGAATCAAAGTTTGGGACTGTCACGCATGCGCACCTCCTCCTCAACCGTCACGATATAATAAGTGCGCTCTGCACCGTCAAACGTGGTTCAGTCTACAGTATCTGAACCGGACCGAGGGGGAAGAGGAAGACGGAGAGGGAGAGATGGATGACAAAAAGAAAAGGAAGAAGGATGAAAACGCCAAAAGTGATGACAAAGTCACGCTGAAGAAGGAAATCGGACTCCTAAGCGCCTGCGCTATTATCATCGGTGAGTGCGCGCGACAACTTTGAAAGATGAGCTGACAGGTTGTAAAGGGGATTCAGCTCGGAGGGAGAAGTAAACGGAGAAACGTGTTTGAGGAGCTGGCTCACTGTTCTGACACGGCGTCCCGTACACTCAGCTGTCCAAAAGTTACACATAGCGGGATATTCCGGCTCAAATTCATCGCATTTCCTCAAACTTGGACGCAAAACCGAGTCGAAAAAAAAAAAAAAAGAAAAAGTGACTGAAAAGGAAGCTGCAAGAGGCAGGCTCAGTGTGTGTAGTGTTTTTTTCGGCTCGCGTGGAAACTGTTGCATCAGTCGTATCGGTCTGAATATGAGGATGCTTACGTGGCTGGGTAGTGTGGTGAAGTAGGGAGGCCCGGTTCCTTGGGACAGCTGAGCAGTGAGGCGCTGCAGCTGTCTGCTCTGGAATATGCAAATCAGCCACTCTAAAAAACGATTTAAAATGTACAGTAAGCGGCCCACGGAACACAGTCCTGCTTTGAAACACACAGAATATTCTGCTGTTTAATGTCCCAATCTTCACGGAGCTGTTGGTTATAAGTCTGGGGTTATAGGGAGGACACATGCCTTAATGATATTACATAAATAGTAGTATCATTTTTTGCCTTTCTTAGAACATTTTTCAGTTCTAAATGCTATCACTTTGTTTCATTTGGGACAGATATGCTCCAACTGGCTGACCAGATAGTAAAACATTAGATTTTTAAAAAATAATTTTCTAATACATACAGCAAAACAAATAAGTACTGCTGTTTTTAGTGTATAAATCCATCAACTAACCATATACTTTAATGCAGTGGTGTCCAAACCAATTTTGTGCTGCCCACAACTCCAATTCCAGAAAATACAAATCTGCTAGCCTGCTGCGCAGGTAGAGATGATGCAGATGAAAAAATATAAAACATTTTTAGTCAGGGCAAAAGTATTACAAAAACATTAAAATTTTGCAACAGAAAATCCTGGCTACAGTACAACGTGACAACCACATCCATCAGCAGGCTTTGATTCTTTTAATGAATTCTTTACAACTTGGCTACATACTTTTCAATAAAAGTGACCTAAGTCTTGTTTTTATTGCCCAGAACTGAAAAAAAAAAATATTTTGAGTTGAGAAATTTAAAAATTCACAAAGTGGATCCCTCTCTTGGGCTGCACAGTGGCGCAGTTGGTAGAGCTGTTGCTGTGCAGCAAGAAGGTTCTGG
>NW_015113932.1:43971-54831 GCF_001443285.1 Poecilia latipinna | reverse complement strand
ATGACAGTGTCATGACAGTCTTATTCAACCCCCTTCAAATAAAGTGTTACCTTTTTTTTTTTTGCTAATTTTGTCTTGACGATTTTGGCTCGTGACGAAAAGCTTGGACACCCCTGCTTTAATTAAATTTTATTTTTTAATTGAGTTAAAGTCAGGTAAAACCCATTAAATTCCTTTGTTTTTCACCGGATTCAAAAATACCTCTTTCAAAGAAACCATTTTGCTTATTTTTAATTGTGCTCTCTCTCTCTCTCTTTTCATGTCGTATTTCTCAAAAGGAAAAAATAAAAAAATATGGAAGTTGGATGACCAGACCTCCTAAGAAACCTGAAAATCAGGAAAAGGCTGATTGTTGCATTTCCATGTCGCTATGGAAACAATCGTAACTTCAACTCTGATTCTGTTGTTTTGTTGAATCGGAGACATGAGAAACTCATATCACATACTTTGATGAAGGCCTTACTGTGATAATTAGGTGACCGGGTTTGATTTGCGGAGCTGCACGGCCTGCAGACCAGTGAGTGTGCACCCTTCTGGCTGGTCATAATGTTATGCCTGATCGGTGTATTCCTTGTCTTTCCTTGGACATGTTCAGCTTCACTGAGTACTGCAACTCATTCAGCAATTAGTCTTAAAATTGGGGCTGAAACGATGAATGAAATAATCGTCAACCAATTTAGTAATTGATTAATCGTTAATTAATCAAAACCAAAAAAAAAGGCAATTTGCTGGAAGAACAAATTCTCAGAGCACTAAAATAAACCAAAGCTGTTAAAAATATATACATTTTAAATTTAAGATCTGTAAAAAAGCTCAAAGTGTTGAGCTTTTCACATGTTTATAATATTTTTTTACCATCCTTTGCTACAAATGATCAAGTGAATGGGGTGTTGAAGCATTTTAGGCAATAAAATGTTTTCATATTTTTCTTGTGTAAAAAATAAATAAATAAATATTTGTGTGTTTCTGATATTGTAAAATTGGCTAAAGTGGTTAAAATAAAACTCCGCAAAGATGCAATTAATTGTCAAAATAATTAGAATAACTAATTTACTAAAATAATCATTAGTGGCTTCTTTATAAACATGCGTTCAAATCAGATTTTCAAGCTGTATCGTTGAGGAAAGAGAATTTCTTCCTTGGTGTTTTTGACTCGCCACCATCGTGTCAGAAACCTCATATATAACTTGCTAATGATCAACATTGTGGAAGTGGATCTTTTTGCTTGTTTTGTTTTCCCAGAGGCATGAAGAGTTGTGAACAAAAAGAATACTTATTTAGTTGTGATGCAGTCTTTTAAAAATGAGAGATGCATTGCTCAGGATTTTAGTGGCCAGTGTGTGTGGTGAAATTGGCTTTTTGGATCTCTGGATAATTGATTGGCTTTCTCTGTAGCCTATGTCAGAACCTATCCAGTTGATGAATACAATCTAAAGCGAATTGTAGTTTGTCCTTTTTTTATTTGTCAAAAAATCCTTCATCAGTGAATGTAAAGATCACAATGGCTTTGTTTGGTCTGAATCGTAATCTTAGTGGAGTAAAGTGAATGTTCTCTTTAAAAACACTACAGAGTGGGTAAACATGAGCTGCTTGAGTCATATTGCTACCCACCACCAACAGCCTACTCATAAACTGACTGCATTTTTCTTGAAATGTGTTGTACTGACTTGGTCTGGTGCTCCTCTGCTTGTAGCGAGTAGTAATACTGCTTGACAAAACCACCCAATGAAAATGTCAATTCTGACTGAAACGAGAATTAAAAACTAAATAAAACAAAAATCCTCCAGTTCTTATTTTCTTCTGGCGGCATAGTGATGTGAACCAGAAACCTATTTGGCTGTTTCACTTTCTGCAGCGCGAATCCTCTCTGCCCTCACATTTAAGTTGTGAGACAGCGAATGGTGAAACATCCTCCTTGCTTCATGACGCATACATAAACACTTCTAACTTTCTCTTTTTCTGTTTTTCTTTTTTCCAGACAAAAATCCACAACATTTCACAGCTGGTAGAACCACCTCACCTCAATTACTGCAAAAGTTCACACATAAATGTAACGATTAGTCAGCTAACCACAGTGCATTGATAAAGTATTCAAACTTAATCTTTTTTTTTTTTTTTTGGTATATTTTTTGCTGGAGGACTAATATCCTTTTTGTACCACCATATCGCCACCCCCATCCTAGACATTTGAATTTAAAGGAAAATTTGCAATTTGGGCATTCATTCAAGACTCTTCTTTGGAAGAATTCATATTCAAATGTGTCCATATTCAGAGGTTCCAC
This sequence comes from Poecilia latipinna, assembly GCF_001443285.1. NCBI lineage: Eukaryota > Metazoa > Chordata > Actinopteri > Cyprinodontiformes > Poeciliidae > Poecilia > Poecilia latipinna. The sequence continues at coordinate 52,549 of NW_015113932.1, read as the reverse complement.
TGAATTGTGTGAGGCTTGTGTGTAGGAATGATCTATATATCGGCACTAACATTGGTATCGGTCAATATTGGTCATTTTTAAACATATCAGTATCGGTCATATAAATAAATCATTTATATCTGTTGTTGCCAGAGTGAAGGAGGTTGGTCGTGTCATGTTTCTTTTATCAGTATCGGCCCAAATTTCCATATTTGCGCATCACTAATTTTGAACATTTGTTAGGCGACTTCTAAAGCCAGTTGGCAGCACTGGGTTTTATTAGGGGGAATCAGAGTAAAAGAGGCTGACTACAAGAATTGCTCTGTAATTCTGATTTGCTGGGGGGTGGGGAACATCCTCACAGCATGATGCTGCCACTACCATATACCACGATGGCACTCAGAGTTATGTGCAGCGTTTTTATAAAATTGCCCAATAGTGATTTTACCCTGGAAGACAGATTGGAGGATAACTTTCGCTACAATCTGGTACAGTGCATCAAATGGTGACATTTATGTTTGAGTTGTACATTGTCCCTTTTAAGTAACGTTGATTATCATTTTCAAATAACGTGAAAAACTCAGCCCTTTCTGCACTACTTAATATACGTAGGGCTGATCTGTTTAATTTTTTGGGTTAACCGATTAATAATTGGATAGCAGGTGTTTAATAGGATAAATTTTACAGAATTTGAACCAGGTGAAGCTACAACTATCCCACATGAAGAGCTCTGGTTAGAACATATTTACAGTCAAAGAAGATTTTGTTTTAATCTTAAATTCAAAATGTATATTTTTTTGTACAGTCTTGGCTTAATCACTGCTCTGAGTGTGTTGTTAGGCCAGCTCAAAAAGGTCGGCCTTTTTTGAGTCCATATACTGCAGTAAACAATTAATCCTTTACTAAATTAGTTGATGATGGTGTCAAGCAATGATTAATCACAATTATTCGGGTTAATTGTTTCAGCCCTATTGCTGTTGAAAGGGTATTTCAAATCTCTCCTAACAGTTCAGCTTTGTCGAAAACAGTGGTGGGAAATTTTCAAAGAGGCCAAATGAGAACCACAGCGACGGGACAAAACCCCCCAAAACCAGGACTGCTTTCACAGAAACGATTCAGTTTTGCCCCATTGAGAAAAGATTTTAGTGAAATCATGAATCTGAACTGTAATTATTGAAAGAATTTTACAACTGTGATACATGTAGACATAGGCAGACCCCCCAATTCCTGCATTCAGCTGAAATGCTGAACTTCATGACATAACAAACGCAACTAAGGCTTTATGTAACAGCTCTGCATCTCAACACAGTCTCCTCCATCAAGTGAGAAGACAATGACAAATGCACATCCTGGTCCTCCTCTCTTGCTCTGCTTCATTAGGGAGCATTCAAAGCAACAGCACGCCTCACTTGGCTTCAACGGCCGCAATGTTTACCCTCAGCAGAGTCACACTTTTTAGCCCCAAACTTACCCCAAGGAAGGGGGAAAACATGGAGGCCAGTGCAAAAACACCACTTGTTTTGACAGCTGCTGTTTGTTTTGTTACTTTCTAGCATGCAGTAGTTTTCTTTTGTTTCGTGTTTTTCTTTTGGAGAGACTGATGATGTCATACATGACAAGCTAAAGTTAAACTCATAACATGTTGGCCAAGTGAGGGAACCCTCAGTTTGTCTTGTGTAGGGGTCAGCTGAGCTCAAACTCCAGCTGAACGTGGCTCAGAGTTGACCTGATAGCAATGACAACAGCACTGCTCTCTCCTAGTGTTCATTTGCAAACCTAGATAGCAAAATGGATTATTTACAGCCACAATTTCACACGCAAACAAGAGAGCTCTTTGTGTTTGTTCATCAGCGTCTCCATTGCAGGAAATTGTAAAAGACACAGTGTCTAACGAGCACATTTTGGACCTGTTCTCTTCAGTAGAATCACGTTATCCGTTAATTAAAGGTAGCTGGAGTGCTCCCACTTTGAGTGGGAAGTTGGTCTTGGTGGGAAGTTCCACTTTTTTTTAATTCTTTTTTACGACAGGGAAGTGGAACACAGCATTTGTTGACTCGCATCCTTATAGTTTCTGACATTTAAAATAGAAGAGATGTCTAAAGTGCAGAGTAAAGGCTTAGATACAGTAAATGTAGATTCAGCACAGAGCCAAAACAAAGCTCCAACACAGTCATGTTGGAACTAACGGCGTCTTCCCCAAACCATTCCCACAAGGTTGGGAACATAAAAGTGACCAAAACGAATTGGTTTACTGAAACATTAAGAGTTCCTTTCATTAGAGCTAAGCAGCTGAGCCCAACTCCTGAAAAACGGCTCTAGACTGTAATCTCGTCTACATAGAAAGTTGGTGACCTCTACATACTCGGCAACTCAACTACTACTGACCCTGTTCTGTGATCTTATGGCCTACCACACTGTGAACGAGTCGAGTCATTCCCTTTTTCCCTTCCACTTCATCATACCACTGATGGCTGAGTGTGGAATAATGAGGAAAATTTACAACTGAATCTGTTGCACAGTTGGCAACAGATGGTTGTTGGCAACAGTTGAACGACAGATACAGTGCAACATAATACTGGCCCTGTAAGTTTTTTCTGCATATCACAGATTGTAGTAAATTTCTTACAGTTTTTTTTAAGTGCAACAACATTGAAAACATATTCTATTACAGCTATAACAACTTAAACTTTATTGGTTTCTGGCATCACAATCAGCTAGCTAGTTGTGAATTAGCTCAATACCTGACCTCTATTGAATTATAAGAACAACAGCAACTAACAATGTTAACTCTATCCATGAAGGGAACATCATTGGCTCGGGGATCTTCATCTCGCCTAAAGGAGTGCTGGAGCATGCAGGTTCGGTGGGACTGTCGCTCATTGTCTGGGTTTGCGGAGGAGGGATCTGCGCTCTTGGGTCGTTGTGCTACGCCGAACTCGGTGTCACAATCCCGAAATCTGGAGGAGACTATTCGTATGTGACTGAGATCTTTGGAGGGCTTGTAGGGTAAGTAGAATGTATTGGTAGCTTGTGTCTTTTTGTAAACGCCGCATCTCAGCCTTTGATGGGTTTAGTTTAGAAAGATGTACATGATTGCGTAAAAGCAACACTCCTGTCGAGGGTCTAGATTTTCCAAGTTTTTATTTTTCACTCAAGTATTTTGCTCTCTGGAATGGAAGATATGATACAGGGAAGACAAAACGACCTTTCTAATGGTATAAAAGTATTAATCCTTATGGCATTATTGTGCATCACAGCCTTGAGTTATAACAGATTTGTCAAAGTTTGCATTGATTACTCAACACAGCTTTGCAACCTCAAAATATTGAGGGTGCAAACTATTGGAAAATGAATACTTGAGCCTTCAGAAGAATGCAAAATGGTGAACTCTGAGAAATGTAAAGTCTATGTATTTGAGTATTTTTCTTTAAGTTTCAAGAAATAAGATGTTCTTATGATATACTACTTTCTAAAGCTGGATAAAATCAATGTTTATACAACATATCATGCTCAATTAAATAAATATGGCTAAACTGGAATTCAGAAAAATAAAAACAGGACAAAGTGGAACGCTGCTTGCTCCAGCCATTGTTTACGACCGGATTTATTGCATCATGCTTCTTCTGGCGTAGAATTATGATGAGTTGTATAAAATGTGTAGATCAGTCGATCTACCCTGTGTAGGACACAGTCTTCTAAAGAGCCTTGAGTTCTGCCTCTTACTGATACATGCTGTATTCACAACATTGTTGCCAAACAAGTATTTTCAAGTGGGAGTAGCCTGATTTTGAAAAAATGGTCTCAGGAAAATAACAGCTTCAGTATTTGACTTCTTTAAGTGCAATTGGGTCCTGAAGGCGTACTTGCATGTTTTACATATTTTTCTGCTTTAACACACCTCAGTCAGAGGATTGGTGTTCAGTAAGATCCTGGTAATCAGCAATCAATTTAAATCAGTTGAGCTGAAGCAGGTAAACACTCTAGCAGTGGCTTATTTTGGTCGTTTTATCCTCATATTTGAGCTTTAGCTTCATATATTTGATAATTCTCTGACAAGGCCCTCAACCACTACTGCAACAGAACTGGGGTTGTTCTCACAGCTTTCTGTACAAGTGTGAATGAGAAGTACGAGTGGAACTGAAAAGGAACAGCAGAAACAGTAAAAATAGCTGCCGGCCCAAAATAGCTTATGAGTTCTACTCATTAACTAAAATAAGGACGTTTTGTATTTTTTTAATAGTGTGTTGCAGTCATGCTTGTTCTTTTATTTCCAGCTTCCTGTTGTTATGGAGCGCTGTTCTCATCATGTATCCAACTACGCTGGCGGTCATTGCCCTCACCTTTTCCAATTACGTCTTGCAGCCAGCCTTCCAGAACTGCTTGCCTCCGTTCATCGCCACCAGACTGCTCGCCACCATCTGTGTCTGTGAGTCTAAAGCCTTCTAGGATTTACATTTTCTGTCTGTGTGCATTTTATTCATCCCAGTTTCTTCAGCTGTGATGCTGGTGTTTGTAACCAGTACATCTGTGACGCCTTACCAAATGTGTTGTTTTTTTCTGGCAAACCAAGATTGTTGAAACAGGGAGGTATCATGCAAATTTCAACCTCTGGCAGAAGTCCTTCTATTTGAGGCCTGGTTTTGGTACTGGAGCATACGTTAAGATGCACTGAATTATTTCTAGGGTTATAAACCAGTCTATCACACCACCTTTCATCTAGAAATCATTGGAAAAGCCAAGCTTCCTCCTTCCTTCACGTGTTTCTTCTGAGTCCCACGTTGCCTACCTACAAAGAATATTACTACATAAAAGTGAACAGTGGATTGGCAATGCTAACAAAAAAGTTAGTTGACTCTAACTGAAAGTTTACAAAAGACTTAAATATGTTAGTGCTTTAGAATTTATATGGAGAAGTTAATTAAGGGGAAACTAAGTGCACTAAATGTTTTCAAAGTTACCAAAAATGCTAAAGTGCTAAACTAGCTCCGCTATTAGCGCAATAGTTGAAGTATGCCCACCACTTAACGTGAACATTTTTGATTGTGACTGGATGAATGTGACTCTAGAAATGCTTTGCTTAGTCAATGTGACAAGAAAAGTCATTTGGTGGTTCAGTCTATTTCCTGTTTGATACCAGTATGTAGCCTATACCTGGATTATTGGTTAGCTTGGCGCAAGGAAGCACCAAGCTAACTGAATAAAAGCGCTGTTTTTTTTTTTGCTTGTTTGTTTTTTTTTTGTTGTTGTTTTTTGAGAAGTTTAAAATTAAATTGCTGTGGCTCAAAGTTTACCATCTGAATTGTTTTAAGGATGTACAAATCCAAGTCTGTCTAGATCAGTAGAGTGGTAAGCATAGTGTAGTAGCCTGCGTAGTGTCTTTTTTTTTCATTGTGCCACCATACTTCAAAATCTCTTAACTACAGACCCTCTGTTGCTCAGACAGTCAGGTCAGATGACTTCATGAACCAGAGTAACTCCTAGTGACGTAGTCGGCAGGGCAGACATTGTTTCACACAAACATCATGCGTAGACATTTTATCTTCTGATAGGGACCAGGAATTAGATGGAACATTAAACAATCTCATATAAAACTCTTCAAGTTCTGACTGTAACCAAAGAAAACATTTAAATTACAAAGTCTTTGTCCAGCTTCCAGTTATTTGCGTATCATTGTTTGATGGCATCAGGACCCCATGATGTCACCTGAGGCTGTTCATTGTCATCCGAAAATCCCATCCGAAATGTTCTGCTCCATTTATAGCCTCTAATCATCAGCGCCCTTGCTTTAAATGCAAGACTGGAAATGGCTTATGGCAAAAACATGCTGTACATGTATCAGATCAGCAAGACAGCCGGTTGGGTCTTGTCTGATCCGGATGGAGTAAAGGGACCTTATGGGGGGAGATGGATGGTAGTGGGATGGGTATCTGCAGGAGAGTGTATCCACGTGTCAAGCTGAGCTTAGCATTTTCAGAGTCCACTGATGGAGCGCTGGAGCGCTGCTATTTTAGGCAACAGTGTGCTGCAACTGCTGCCCAGTTAGACCAGGTGTAACATGGACAGCTCTTTATATATATATATATATGTGTGTGTGTTTTTTTTTTGTTTTTTTTGTCAGACTCTGGTTGGACTGATCGGTTTGTTTTGTGCAAGTGGGGGTGTGTGTGTGTCAGTTGCAGTGTCACAATACATAATGGTGCCAGGCTTTGTGGACGCCGCTAATGAGCGGCTATGTCCACGCTATTGTGTATTGTTTGATGCTCCTGCGGCTGAGTCACACGCAAACAGAAAATGGGCTGGACACCTTGCACATTAATGACGCGTAATCCTATTGGCCGGCTGCGTTTCAGGAAGGATGTCAGCAGCTCCCATTGGCTGTTTTCTACTCTCCACATCCTCATAGCGTCACTCGTCAGTGCTGAAGTCCCAGAGACTTTACTTTTCTGTCTGCGATCAGCCTCACTTCCTTTAAGAGTTCATACTGTTAAGCAGACAGGCTTGGTTAAATGCTTGTGGGATTTATTTTCACCTCTTTGTAATGCTGAGTGTCAGACTGGTCTGAGGTCAGCATAACTTATGAATGTCAGTCAGCCCTGATATTCACGTGCCCCCTCCTTCCTCTCATGCAGAGCGAACTGCAAGGGAGACGCAAGTCACCCTGGAGTGAGTGAGTAAAAACCAGACAGGTCCAGTTTTGGACTAGCGATGTTCTACTAAGAATAGGCACACACAGCTCCATCTCACTCACATGAAGACACTTCCCCTGTAACTTGGTGAGGTGCTCTAGGTTTCACTAGTTATTATTTTAATTGGTTATTTATGGGCGAGGTTTGCTAAAACCAGTGAAGAACTTTGTGTCGCAGTTAATTATTTCTTATTTTAGCATCAGTTTTCTCATTAATCTTGATGAGTTATGCTGCGTTCCAGTTGTACTTGGAACCTAGAAATTCCAATTTCCCTGTTGGAAAATCAACCAAAGTCGGATATCCCACTGAAACATTGGGAGCAACTCCGACTCCACCCAGTTATGACTGACTTTGCGTTTCAATGTGGCCAGTCCTCGCAAGGTGTGGTGGAAACATGTTCATTTTAGAAGAGACACATGCAAGAGTGTCTAAAATCAATGTTAAAAGTGCTGTTTCAACATATTACTGCTTTAAGAAGCAGTAATATGTAAGATGGAGTTTTTTGATCTGTACATCATGTTAGAATGTTACTACCTCTTCAGAAACATACCTGAATTGTTGCTTTGATTCTTTTTTTCATGCATGTTTGAGAAGTCCTTGAATCTCTCATGGCAACCATTCAGCTTTGCACAACTCCTGGGTGGACCTAGCTCCGCCTTCGAGGGACAGCTCTAATGAGGAGCTGCAGTTTGCAAGCAACGGCCTCACAGAGGACCCCTCCCACCTCAGCTCCTTCAGTCCAGCCAGCAGCAATTAGCAACGCCTGGTGGAACTGCACATCAGCTGAGCTCAATATAAGGACTCTTTCTCAGAGCAAGGCTGGTAAAAACGTTGTTAAAGGGTTAATAGGGGAGACGTGTTGCGTTGACTTCCTGAAGGCAGTTTCAGAAAGAGCAGGAGGTTTTTTTTTTAAGAGACAGATGCCCAATTTCCAGGCATCAAATTCAGAGTCAAAAATTTTTTAAGTCATATTTGATATATGCAGCATTTTTATCACAATTGGAGGTAACGTAGTTACTTCATTGTACTATAAAATGGTACTATGTGCTTGGAAAATATATAATACTCCATCTTTAAAATGATGTTTGTAAGAGATACTGCATTGTATCGGTATTGTTTCAACTTGCGTCGCCATGTTGACATCCCGACTTTCTAGCTGGAACTCGGCGTTAGAAGCTGTAAAAATAATAACGCATGGAGATTAGAGTTATTTTAACAATAAACAGGTTGTAATGACCTGGATGTTCAGGGTCTGCAGTGGTCAGTACTCGTCAACGGTGATACACAGGTGTGAGGTCATCATGGCTCACCAACGCTCCCTGACGAACATGGAGGGAAAAAAAAGGCTGGAATCTGTGGTCTGATTGGACAGAAAAGTGACGTTAAATCAAATTGCTGAAAAAGTTTATGCATGTCCTGAGGACTGAATGTCAAACTACACAGTCCATTGCAGCTTTTTATGTAATAGGCATAGCGGCAGTCCAGTCAGGATGTCCATGCTGTCTGCTGCTGAAGAAGCTCACTGCAGTCTGTGTTACATGCCAAGTGTGGACCTGCCGCCATAAATAATCCATGCTGTTATCCAGAGACTGAACATTAGCAGGAAAAATCTGTTAAGTAGTCATTTCCTGTAGGTGAGCTGTGCCGGACAGTCCGTCTCCAAGCACACCACATTCTGTACCTACTCAGCTTTCAGCCTCTTCAGCAACTCCTCTTCTCCATAGCAAGCTAATTATTTTCCATATATAATCAATTATCCTAATCTCCACTAAAACTCCAAGAACAATCAAGTTCTTGGAGTTTGTGAACTTTCTGTGAACTTACTGATAGGTTCAGTGTATTTGTGGCAACAAAACAATAAAAAGGAAAACCTTAAAATAAAACACACTTGTTTCCCTTCAATACAGTTTTAT